>NC_058134.1:595419-635925 GCF_016433145.1 Gracilinanus agilis
CCCGAGGCAGGCCCCGGAGAAGCCCGCGTCCCCCCCGCCGCACTCGAGGCCCCGCTCGCCGCCTCTCACCGGAACGCCGCCCGCCTCTCCGCCACCAAAGCCAGAGCCAGGACGAGCCCGCTGAGCAGCAGCAGCCCCCGCGCCATGGCCGAGCTCGCTCCGCTCCGGTCTGGGCGCTGCGCAGCGGGCGGGAGCGGGCTAAGGGCGGGGGGAGGGGCGGCCGCCCTGCCCCGCCCCCCCCCGCCCCCGGCTCGGGCCCCTCCGGCCCGCCCCCCCTCCCCCCGCCCTGCCCTGCCGGAGAGGAGCGGAAGCCCCACGTCGGGGAAGCCCCGGAGGAGCCTCCACGGCAATCCCCAAGGAGGGGGCTGCTGGGTGGCCTCGGCCACGGGCCGGGGATGGCCGCGGAAGGCAGAGCCGGCCTCCAGCTTGGCCGCCGGGGCTTCCCAGGGAGCTGGCAGGGCGCGGAAAGTCTGGGAAGGACGGGGGGAGCCGGGGCGCGCCTGGAGAGTAGCCGGAGAAGCAGGGAATGGCCAGGAGGCATCGGGGAAGGCTTCCTGGAGGAGGCGCCAGCCATAGAGGATCGTTCCGAAAGCTCTCGAGGAGGAGGGGGAGGGGGGGCCGCGCTGGGAATGTGGGGTGCAGTGAGAGGAGAACCGGCAGGGCGAGGCCGGAGCAGCCCGAGGACGCCCAGGGACAGGGGCGAGGCCGGGAGGCCGGAGGAGAGCCGCCGCGGGTTCGCGCCATCCACAGGGCTAAAGCACAGGGAGATGCTGCTCGGGCGGGCCCCCAGGAACAACCCCAGGACCGAAGGGCCGCCTCGGACCCAGGACCTCGCAGCTTTAACTTTGGCAGGCAGCCGGGGGGCGTGGAGGGACCCCGGAGTCAGCCCAGCCTCAGACACTTCCTAGCTGGGTGACCCTGGCCAAGTCACGGCACCTCCCTTCCCTCCGTGCCAAATGGGGCTCTGGGGAGGCTGGCTGGCGTTGGACAGCGCCCGGAGCCTGCCGGGCTCGCAGCCTGGCCTGGCCCCCTAGCGGCGGCCTGCGCGCTCACACTCTGAGCTGGCCCTGAGGCCGAAGAAGCCGCTGCGCTCCGAGCGCCTACGGGAACGGAGAAGGCGCCTCCCCGGTACCCTGGGCCCGCTCTCCGGGCTTCATCCCTTGGCTCCCCGATCCCGACGGCGGGCTGAGCGCTCCTGGGCGAGTCCCTGGGATCCTCTTCGGTCTCTGGATTGCTGCGAGCAGCCTCCCGGCGGCCCGGCGCTTCCCTTCCCTGAGGGTCCCTCCCCGCAGCCTGCCTAGGCGGGTTCTGCCCTCCGGACCCGGACCGGCAGGGGCGGGGCAAGGAGTGTGGGAAGCCAATAAGAGAACAGATAAAAATCTGAGACTCCCCGTTTGTGATCCTGGTGATTTCTTGAGGCCTTATGGAAGAGCTTTAGGTTCCCAGCAAGCCTGCATTTAAAGGGTTAACACTGGGAACACCGCAAGGAATGCGGCTGCCTGGTGCAGGCAAGGCCAAACCTGGGGGGGGGGGGCGATTGGACCCTGAGGGGGCCATTCCCCGACGTGGCTTCCCGATAAGAAGCGGGTCAGAATTCAGCCTCGGCCTTGCTCCGTCCTGAAGCCTTTTGTGTTTTGATGGGACGCGATTTGTAACTGCTGCAAAGTTTGGGGGGCTCTTCTGTGTCTGGAAATATGTATAATAGACTGCAGGCAACGGGAGCCCGAGCTGGACTCCCGGCCGGTCCCGATTTCCTAATCAACTAAGCCGGCCTCCTCAGATTATCGGAGATGATAGCGATCTCCGCGGGGCGCATCCTCGGCAAGCCCGGGAGCGTGGGCGTGTCTCTTCGGATCACCCGGCCCCGAGGGGCTCCCCGGATTGCAGCTGCCGGCTGGGACGCCCCCTCCCGGGCTTGGGGACGGAGGCGGCCTTCCCAGGGGATCTCGGGAGGCGGTGTGGAAGGCCCAACCGCTTTCCAGCTTTCCCGGCCGTTCTCGGGGGACTGCAGAGCTCTCGTCCCCTCCCCCACCGGAGGCCCCTTCTTAGCCGCGCTCAGGCCCAGCCGCCCTCGCCCAGTTCTTCCAAGTGAACTTGCAGCTTTTCTGGCCCTCCGAGCTGGGGGGTTGAACTTCCGTTTTTCACTGTCCTGCTGAAGCCGCTTCCACAGGGCTCACTGCGGGAAGAGCTCGCTCCCGCCCGGCCGCCCCGCCCCCAAGACAGCCGGGATAGCTCGGGCGCTCCTGGGCTGGGCGCGGGGATTCCGCGAGGTAGGTGGGCCATCCTCTGGGGCGGGCTCCGCCTGGCCTGGGGCGGGTCTAAGGATGGTCAGCCGCGGCTTTCAATGGACCTTCGCGCTCTCTTCTCGCTGCTGCCCTCTGTCGGTCGTGTCGAGCAATAGCGCACTTGCCTTGGCTCCTCGGGGCAACTTGCTGCTGCCACGGAGGCGGAGCGTCGCTTTCCTCGATGGCCAGAGCCTGCATTGCTCGCGGATCCTGAGTCGTGGCGGCGGCGGCCATCCTGGCTTCTCCCCGGCTAACGCGTTAGAGGGCGGCTGCTCACTGCCGGCAGGAAAGCTCCCTCTCCTCCGCTTTATTTCGGGTGCTTTTAATGAGGCCCGGCGGCGGGCCTCGTTAGCTGCTCCCTTGTGCATCCCCTTAGGTGATCACGTGATTCGGCTGATCGGTTTCCTCCCATAAGCCCCACGTGACTACAGACGGTACGCAGCTGCCGCGTCCCGGATCTCATTTAACATTTCCCACCCATAATCATTAGGGAAATCGGCCTCTACTTTTCCGGCTCTGTTTGTGCCCTTCCTGGTTTAGGCAACCGTATCCTATTTGCCCCATAAAAGGAACCTGGGAGGACTCCTTTGCCTCTTTTTCCAAGTAGCCTTCGTACTATTGGAATAAATTGTTCCCTGACTGTTTGCTAGAATTCGCTTGTGAATCCGTGCGGTCCTGGGGCTTTTTCTTAGGGAAGTCTTTGATGGCTTCATCAGTCTCTTTTTCTAAGATGGGGCCACTTAAGTATTTGATTTCCTCTTCTGTGAACTGGACAAGTTGTGTTTGTGGAGATTTGCATTCATTTCCCTGAGAGCCTCGGATTTATTGGCATGTAATTAGGCAAAATGCTCTAATGTCATCTTTACTGGTGATGAATTCACCTTTTTCAGTTTTGATACTCTAATTGAGTTTTCTTCTTAAAAAGCAAATGAATCAATGCTCTCTCTATTGTATTGCTCCCCTCCCACATGAAACCAGCACTCAGCTTTGTTTATTAGTTCAACAGTTTCCATACTTTCAATTTTATTCATCTCTCCTTTGATTTGGGGATCTCTCATTTGCTATTTAATTGGGGATGCCTAATTTGTTTTTTTCCCCTAGTTTTTTTTTTCTTTGCATGCCTAATTCATTGATCTGCTCTTTCTTAATTTTATGGATGTAAATGTTTAGTGAAACAAACGTTCTCCTATTGGTAAGGATGCTTTGGCTGCGTCCCATGAATTTTGATATGTTATCTCATTGTTGTCTCTTTGGTGAAATTATGGATTGTTTCTATGATTTGTTCTTTTGCCCAGTCATTCTCAGGATTAGATTACTCAGCTTCCAATTAATTTTTAAAACAGCTTTTTGTTGAATGTTTTTTTTTTTTCATCATGGAAGCATCTCCTATTTTTGCATTTGGTTGTGAGGTTTTCATGTCTAATAAGTGATGTAATAGGCAGATTTATAAATTAAGATTTTAGACATGGTTGAACCTCTGAGGAAAAGGTATTTGCCTTTCTGTTTCTATGCAGTTTTCTCCAGAGGGCTATCACAGCTGACTCTAAAACTCTATTCGTGTTACTTCTATAAGAAAGAGCTGTGGCTCCCATGTTCTACTCACTTCCCACTTAAACGTCAAGCTTCACCTCTCTCTCTCTCTCTCTCTCTCTCTCTCTCTCTCTCACTGCTGGTGGTGTAAAAACAAAGAAGAAATCAGTCCTGGGAGCTGAGTCATCATCAGGGTCCTGCCGCACCCTAGCTGGGCATACTGAAGACCCCGAGCGCTTGTGAAGACAACTGGTGTAGAGAGGGAGAATGGATCTCCAGAGCTGCAACTGCTCTCTCTGGAGCCTCCTGAAAAGGGGGAGGGGGCTTCTCTGAAGGCCAACCAGCGTCTTCCTCAGTTGGGAGGTCTGGCCCTCTTCCTCTGGCTGCTCTACAACGCAGACCCCCAGGCTATATATGGGAGGGCCAAGGCCACTCCGCCTCCATTCCAGGACATGTGGCCAAGGCAGCCAGCGCAGGTTTTCCTCCCAAGATGATTCCTGATGATCAAACTGGGGGAACTCATGAACAATGGGGGCTCTCCTTTACTAGTGACCCTCCCGGGACTTCAGCTCGTCGCCAGGAGCTTGGAGGACATGAATGGAAACATTCCCGACAGGGAGAATGCCCCATTGCGAGTGGCCATCAACGGAGTGGGCTGGGAGAGTGGAGATGGCGTCCCCCAAGGGTGGGGAGCCCTCTTCATTCTAGCTAGGACCTTTGGGTGCATCTGCCTTCCAGGAAACCCTTTGCAGGGGTGGGGAGGAGGCAGAAGGCGGCCCCAAAGCCTCTCCTCTTCTACCCCTTCACCCAGGACTTTAAGACCATGACTCAGTTTCTCTCATGGGGAGTTCTTCCCAGGACCTCTGTTCTGGGGGAAGGGCTGTCTGCCTCTCTGCCCCTGTGGGCCCCTCCCTGCCCTCCTCCCATCCTTCTCAGCTCCTCTTTGCAGGGTGGGCCTTCCCCATTACAATGGAAGCTTCTCTTTGCTGGTATTTGTATTCCAGCCCTTAGTAGTAAGCGCTTAATACGTCAGTGTTGGTTGATTGACTAGGCGTGAGGCTCCATCATTGAGCTTGCCCTAGAGAGAGAACCTGAGAGCTCTTGGAAGTCACATAGCTCACCCTCCTCATCTTCCAGAGAAAGGAGCTTCAGAAGCTCCAAGAAGAGCGGTGGCTCGGCCCCGGTCACTGCAGGGAGCTAGTTCCCAGCCGAGCGGGTACCTCCACTCTCCTCCCTTTCTGGTGGCTGGGTTGGGTCTTTGGAGAAGCTCTGAATTTGCCTGACCCCAGAGCTCACCATATCGTGGGACTTACCTCATGCCTCACCCACAGTTCACCAGGATTGCCTTTCCCGAGGCTGTCTCATGTCAGGATGAGGCCTGGCTAGGTCTAGAGTGCCCTTCCCTATTCTAGGCTCAGTCCCTCACCCAGAGAACCCGGAACCCCCCAAACCTGTGTCAGACTCAACACTTGAAGAGTCATAATATGATGAGAAAGAAGTTTTATCATGAAGGACTGGGGTGGGGGTGGGGGGCAGCTGGGTGGCTCAGTGACTCCATGGACTGAGAGCCTGGCTTAGAGACGCAGGTTCAAATCTAGCCTCAGACTCTTCCTGGCTGGGTGACCCTGGGCAAGTCACTTCACCCCTATTGCCTAGCCCTGACTGCTCTTCTGCCTCGGAACCAATGCACAGTATTGATTCTAGAACAGAAGGGAAGGAGTTAAAAAACCCCGCCAGGGTCACTCAGCCCCTTTGGTTCCTAGCCCTGAATACAGCTGGGGAGGGAGGAGGGCCACGTGGCCCAGGGGAAGGGGAGGATGCCCATAGGAAGAGCGAGGAACTCTGCGGGACCAGGGCTGAGAAGGCAGACATCTTGCCTGCTTTTGACTTCGTGGCTCCTCTTAGCTAGGCGCCCGTCAAGGCAGCTATTGGACCTTCCGTCCCCGCATCTGGCTGGCGCCACTGTGGGCCGAGCAGCTCGTCACCTAAAGCCCCCGCCTGGGCTTTACAGCTCCTGTTTGAAGTGCTTTCAAGCCAGCCCTTGGCCAGTGGGGGACACGATGGCGCTGCGGCTCGGGCTCTGCTCCCCAAGGAGACGCCGGGCACAGGTTGTCTGCGCTTGTTTTTATTTCCCGGCGGGGGTTCTGGCCCTGGGAGACGGGTTCAGAGGTCGCAGTACAGTGCTTTGTGGAACACGGTCCCCACCAGCATTTTTTGATTATACACGGCGGCGACCGTGCTCCCCTGGAGGACGGAGCCGTTGTTGGCGTAGACCACGGTCACGGCGGGCTGCTGGGACAGGATGTTCTGGATGCGGAGCACCTAGCAAGAAAGCGAACTGGATTTGTGATCATTTTTCACAAGGGCCCCTCCCGGACCCCAAAACCGGGTGCGACTAGTCAGGGACTTCCTCCTCCTCCTCGGCGCTCTCGTGCCTCAGCCGGAGCCTCAGTTTCCTTTTCTTTTCTTGCATTCTGGATCACCTGCCTTGTTTTCACTGCCTTTCCTCTCTTGCCCGAGGCCTGGAAGGCTGGAGGGCTTGGGGAGGGGGTTTGCTAACGCCCCATGATGTGCCTGATGTTCATCTAGGATGACAGAAACCTGGGGGACCCGTTGCTGGCCACATATATGCGAAAAGGGGGAACCCTTGAGGCCCCGCGACCCTGCTTCCCTCACTAAAATGGCTTTTCTTGCTCCGATTCACTTGCCCGCCAAGCTGAGAAAGATCCTGGGAGGCTGGAAAGTCACCCTTCTGGATGAAGCTCCTTTCAAGGGCCTGTCTATGGTCTATTGAGCGGCCGTCAGAAATGAAGAAATCCCTGATCACGAGTCAGAGAGTTGTCTGGAGCCACAGACAGGGATTCAGTTGAAGACCCGGGGGGGGGGGGGGTGCTGAAGAAGGGTTGTGCCCAGAGACAAGGCCTTCGACAAATCACAAGCAAGGTTAAAGCTGCCATTTGTCCACGTAGGACTGGAGGGTGGACGCAGGAAGTGACGCAAAGAACTGTCTTTTAAATATGATGGTAACTTCCTGTGAGGGGGATTGAGCCTTTTGAACTTGCCTTGGAGGAGCTTAAGTGTGACCTCAGACAGCTTCTTTTGGATTGTCACGTGAGTGAGTGGAAGGCCAACTCCCTTTCCTTGGCTTTTCTGGAGGCACCATCCTCTGGAGAGGCCCCTCGTCTTGGAGGAGGCCTTGTGGCTAGAAGCCTTGTTTAATGGGTCCCCCCTTTGTTGGGCCTGATACCTGGCCTCCCTCTCATTTTCCTTGCTCTCACTCTTCCTCTATGGAAATAAACTACCATAAAAGTCATTCTGTCTTGAGTCTTTCATTTGGAATCAAGTAACCAATTCCTGGAGACCAAAACCCTTAAACGTTCAGTCCAACCATAACTTTCCCCCTTAACAATAGCTGGGCACGACTCCTTTGGGTTTGTCCTCAAGTCCTCTCCCCGTGTGCGTCTCTCCAAACACGTACCTCAGCAAGCCCAGCATCCCAATAGCCAGAATTCTAGGGGAAACGTTCTGGTCTGGGGCTCCCCCAAACCTTTACATCTCAATAGCTTAACACTGAGCCGTGGCTTCTGGGAGGTGGGCCCCGAACTTGCTGAGCCGTTCCAATGGCATGAAATGGCATTGCTAGTCTATGGCTGACCAGGAAGCAGTCCCCACTGGTGGGGGCTCGCGCATATGGTTTCGTGGGATTTTGTCATGAATGTGAACCCACGGAGTCCGTGGAGCTGGGGAGTTTGGCGACAGGCAGCCCTTGATCTCGCCCTCACCTCCAAGTGTTCTAGTTCATTCATGTACCTGCCATTTCTCTACCAAGCCTCCATCTTTAGTCATTCCATCTTTCCAATGCCTTCCAAGCCTTTCTCTGCTCTTTGTCCTCCCCATCCCCCCTTTCCCCTCCATGCTTTCCCAGGCTATCATGGCTGTCCTGGCTACACTGACCTGGGCTCCCCCTCTCTCATTCCCTTGGTGAAACATTCGCATCTACAGTCTGTCCTCATTCCACATCCAATACGCCCTTGTCCCACTGCCCATCCCACCTCACCACACCCCAACCTTGGGTTCTTCTCATTACCTCCCTCCTTCTCTCTTATTCATGCTGCTTCCTGGAGCTGGGGGAATCCCAAAGCCCAGGGGCCCAAGACCACTCCAGGACGATGCTGGCTACTCTCAGCTGGCCCTTCTCCCCACTCTCTCGGCTGAGGACCTCCCCGCCTCCTTCTTCATCGAAAGCTCAGAGACCCTTCATGGGCAGCTCCCTCTTTCCCCTTCTCCACTCACATCACTCGTCCACCTTCTTCCCCCTGACCTGTGATGAAGAAGTAGCTCTTCCTTTGGCCAAGGCCAGCCTCTATGGGAGGCAGCACCTCTGGCCTCTCTTCCGGCAGATTGCCCCATCTACTCTCCCCACTCTTATCATTTACCTTCAACCTCTTCCTTCTGAGCATATCTCCTCTGTTCCTTCTTGTTTTGAACCCTTATGCCTTAGAAGCAATACTGTGTATGGGTTCCAAAGCAAAAGAGCAGTAAGTTCTAGGCAATGGGGATTCAGTGACTTGCCCAGGGTCACCCAGCTAGGAAGTGAATGAGGCCAGATTGGAACCCAGGCCACCCGGTTGCCTTCATCTCTTTGATTCCTCTCATCTGATGCTACAGACCCCACTAGTTTTCATCTATTTCAACCGTCTGGCTAAACTGTGAGAAAGCCTTCTATGGTAGGCGCCTCTCCTTCCCCTCCTTTCACCTACTGTTAAAGCCCTACAATGTGGTAAAGTTCCCACTCCAGACCCCAACAGTGCCTGAATCCCCAAACTGACTGGCCTTCTGGTGGCCTCTCTGCAGCCTTGGCCCCAGGTTCACCCCCCTCCTCCTCCAGTCTCTCTAGGTCTTTGGGGCAGCCCTCTCTCTCCTGGTTCTCAGTCTCCAGGCCATGCCTGCTCCCCACAGTTGCCCCACAGGGGCTCTCCTTTCTTCTCTCTCTCCATCCTTGCTCTCTGGAATCTCATCAGTTCTTGGAACAGCAGATTTTCCTCAAGTCTTGAAGCCTGTGATAATGAGATTTAACCTACCTTGCCCATTCTTAAATCTAATCACCAAAAGTGTAAACAACTCCACTTAATTCACAAGTTGGGAGGTCTGTGACCCAAAATGGGTGCAAAAATGGGTGACAAATCAGAATTAACTGATTCTCTAGGAAGTCCTAAGAAAAGTGTCTATTGTGATTGGACACGTAAAGTAAGAGGAAGACCCAGGAAGTGATGAAAGAAATGGCCTGGATAAATTAAGAGAACTTCCAGGGCTCGGCCCTTTTAACTCTTCCTGTTCGTGGCTTGGACTTGGAGGAGCTCTGGCTGGGACCTTGGACTTGGTGAGACATGATTGGGGATGTAGACTCGAAACTACCACACCAATGCAACTACCAACAATTTGGAAATAGGTCTTGATCAATGACACATGCTAAAACCAGTGGAAATGTGCATCAGACATGGGTAGAGGGAGAGCGGGGGGGGGGGGGTTGTGTGAAGGGGAAAGTAGGAGCATGAATCATGTAACCATGTTAAAAATGAATATTAATAAATGTTTTAAAAAAAAGTGTGAAGTACTTAAAGGGACCACACCCTTACTTGTAAATTCTGACACCTAGATCTTAACCCCTGGGGGGGGGGGGAAGGGGGAACCTAACCAGTAGCGCCATCTACTGACAAAAACTAGAATTACAAGCAATTGAATAATTAAATTTAAACATGATAAGAAAACCATTCAAAATGATTTTTGATAGCATTTCCCAAGCTGGAACAACATTGTTCCTTTGGTATTTAAATTGGCTCATAATCCCAGAGAATATATCACAGTGGATATACTTAACACTGCTCCTGAGTATGCTTATGATAGCAGGATATGTGGCCATCCATCTATCTCTCTTTAAGAGAAGATTGACAAATAGTCTGAATAATCTGCGACACATCCAATATGGGGTTTGTCCACACTATGCTCAGTGCCAGTATGGGGCTCCCCAGAGGTGTGACCAAAGCAAATCTAGATGGATGATACTGCGGAGAAGAAGGAAATTTATTGATTCTGGAGCTGACCTTGTAAGCCTTTTCAGACTCCATTGTTTTATTAATGATTAATTTTTAGTTTTGTTTCCCCTCCATAATAGTGAATAAGTCTTTGTAATATGGATATTGGAAATGGAGAAAAAGGACTCTGGAACACAGTGCCAATCCTGTCACATATATTGCATTTACTGATTGTTTTAAGATTTAATTTTGTTTATTAATTGTCACAAATATGATGGATGGACTCCATCAAACTGGTTAAACCTGTATTAACAACCTTTAGAGAATTTAATGAGCTTAAATATCTCAATTGAGTTTAAGGAGCTTTCAGAAATTATTTTCAGATATTTAGTAGCATCCACTACCTCTGATCACTTGCCTGCCTCTGAGTTCCTTGTAACAAGAGGTAAGGGTTCATTTAGTAGCTGAAGTGATTTTTATATATTCCTCACCTCCACATTTGTGAAAATGTAATGGATGAGATATAGAATAGTCTCATACTAGAGGAGCTGGGAAGATGTTCCTAGGGCGTGGTACCCCTGGATGGCTCCCAAGAGGGAGCATCTCGCAAGAAGCCTAAATATCTTTCTGCATATTTTTTTTAACTTTTCAGCTTATTTTACTCTACTTCTCTACCAGAATGATCTAAATTCCTGATGACATTTTAGACCCCAAAAAGGGTTTTCATCAATAGTATAGTACAGAGGTTTGTTTGTTTGTTTTTTCCTGAGTTCCTCTGCCACATTTTGGAATGATGGCAGTAATAGACTTTGATAAAAACATCTCAGCCAAGATTGAAAGATTTGCTATGACTGTAGAACTTGTGACAAGTATTCATGAGTTCATAGATTTTTTTAAATGTCACGTCATATGCATTGGAGATAATAGTCCATAGACAAGTGGATACTATTTTAGGAAACACCCTGTATTTTTTCATGAATTTTTATTATTGATTTTTCCTTTTATTTTTTCTAATAGAATATTTGATTTTTCCTTTTTATTTCTTATGCTTAAAATACATATAATCAATATTAATTTTTTGATTCTGCAGTGATGTAAGTTATCTGTTCTAATATTAATTCATACCTATAGCTTTAGACTATGGAAACCTGCCATTTATTGATAAATGTTTTGAGTGATTAATGTTTGTGCCTGATTCCGGGAGAAGGGAACAAAAGAGCCATTATATAGTGCCAAGCAGCACAAGTTTAAGAAGACCAACCCATCCTGATGGGAATGAGAATGAGAATCTGCACAGTGCCTAAGAGCACAAAGGTCAAAAAAGGACCATACCAATCCAGGTAGCATTCCACACCAATACTAAAGGACTTGAACCTAGTGTGAGAATTGAAGTTGTGATGCTTGACATATGTTAAGATGTAGGATGCTTTGTATCACACTGACAGTCAAGTACCAAAGGTTGGCCATCATCCTGGTTTGCCCTATCCCTGAGAATGAAGGTAAATCAGACCAGAGAATGACACTTCCCTTGCATGCAAAAATCTAGTCCTTTTTTCCCTCTTAGAGTATGGCAACTTCCTGTAGTCCTGGCTGCAAATGAGTAAGTGCAATATTACTGCATTTTGTCCAGATTTATGGGACAGAATTTACTTTAATTGGACCCTAATACAAGGGCCTGTTATGAATTTATTCTTGTTTACTTAAAAATTCTTATATACATAGATTTTTGATATTTTGATTCTTATTTTGAATTTTTTATTTCTACCAAAGTTTAATTTTTCTTCTATTTGTTTTTCTTTTTATGTTTTTGGTTTTTCTTTTGATAATTGACTCATACACTCCAGCAACGATGTATTCTGAGTTGACCTGGGTGTTGGGAAACACCCTCTTCAGAGGGGATTGTATTTTCATAAAAATCCAAAATTTAAAATTTTGTTCAAGAAATTTTTCAGAAAAAGAAGCCTACTAATGCTTTGAAACCAGAAAATGGACTATTTGGGGAAAGATGCCTGTAGAAACCTACACTGAATCAAGATGATCCAGAAAAGATGCCTGCATAAACCTACACTAAATCAAGATGATCCAGAATGAACTTTAGGATGCAACTGATTGAACTTAAGGGGATTGAACAATTATTTTGAATTGTAAACTCTTATGCCAAAGGGGATTGCCCCCTATTTGTTTTTTGTCTATGCATCTAGCAAAACATTGCTTTTGCGCTCTCTCTCTCTCTCTCTCTCTCTCTCTCTCTCTCTCTCTCTCTCTCTCTCTCTCTCTTCTATTTCCATCTTATCTCTAACTATTGTAGTTAGAAGATTTTTAGGGGTACAAGATGATTACATCAAATGATCAATTGGGGAGACGAGTCTCCCAAATAACCATAGAGGGGGATTGTGATAATGAGATTAAATCTACCTTGCCCATTCTTAAATCTAATCACCAAAAGTGTAAACAACTCCTCTTAACTCACAAGTTAGGAGGTCTGTGACCCACATGTGCAAAAATGGGTGAAGAATCATAATTGACTGATTGCCCCCTAGTGTAAGAGGGAAAAAGGGGTTTTGATTGGATATATTAATATTTAAAGGTATAGTCTCCAAGGAACTGAATAAATACCAATTCTTAAAATAATTTTAGTAATTTATTTAGGAGAGAGTGGAAGTAGAGAGATGAGAAGAGGGAAGAGTAAGAGATCTAACTTAATGAACTAGATTTGTATTCAAGGCTGGGCTTTACTCCAGCAGGGCTCCAGAGGCCCAGCCAGAGAGCCTAAAAGTCAATTAAGAATTCCCCAATTGAAAAATGGGCAAGAGACATGAATAGGAAATTCTCAGGTAAAGAAATCAAAAGTATCAATAAGCACATGAGAAAGTGTTCTAAATCTCTAATAATTAGTGAAATGCAAATCAAAACAGCTCTGAGGTGCCACCTCACACCTAGCAGATTGGCTAAAATGAAAGAAGGGGAGAGTAATGAATGTTGGAGGGGATGTGGCAAAATTGGGACATTAATGCATTGCTGGTGGAGTTGTGAAATGATCCAACCATTCTGGCTGGCAATTTGGAATCATGCTCAAAGGGCTATAAAAGAATGCCTGCTCTTTGATCCAGCCATACCATTGTTGGGTTTGTACCCCAAAGAGATCATTGATAAACAGACTTGTACAAAAATATTTATAGCTGCACTTTTTGTGGTGGCAAAAAACTGGAAAATGAGGAGCTGCCCTTCAATTGGGGAATGGCTGAACAAATTGTGGTATCTGCTGGTGATGGAATACTATTGTGCTAAAAGGAATAATAAACTGGAGGAGTTCCATGTGAACTGGAAAGACCTCCAGAAATTGATGCAGAGTGAAAGGAGCAGAACCGGGAGAACATTGTACACAGAGACTGATATACTGTGGTAAAATTTGAATACAATGGACTTCTGTACCAGCAGCAGTGCAATGACACAAGACAGCTCTGAGGGATTTATGGTAAAGAACGTTACCCACATTCAGAGGAAGGACTGCAGGAGAGGAAACATATAAGAAAAACAACTGCTTGAACGCATGGGTTGGGGTGGACATGATTGGGGATGTAGACTTGAAATGACCACACCAATGCAACTAACAACAATATGGAAATGGGCCCTGAACAAGGACACATGTTACAACCAATGGAAATGTGCGTCAGCCATGGGTGAGGGGAGAGCAGGGAGGTGAAGGGGAAAGTAGGGGTATGAGGCATGTAATCAGGTTAAAAATGAATATTAATAAATGTATAAAAATAAAAAAAAATTAAAAATCAATTAAGAAGGGTTTAGCCACTAGGGCTTCTGCCAATAAAGGGAGCCTCCCAGAGGCTAGTACCTCCAGGGAAGTTAAGGTAGTCAGTCAGCCTTTTTCACTCACCACATGTAGTGCTAAGGAAAAGATTTAAGAACAGTCTCACCAAGGTCTCAGGGTCCCAAGTCCAGTGCCCCTCCAGGTCCAAGACACGAACAAGAAGAGTGAAGCTGAACTCACTGAACTCTCTTTTAAAGGGGCTTCTTTTGCATCACTTCCTGTGCCTTCCTCCTAGTTAATAGACGCTTTTCTTAGGACTGCCCAGGAGGCGGTCAGTAAATTCTGACTCATCACCCATTTTTGCACACGTGGGTCACAGACCTCCCAACTTGTGAGTTAAGTGGAGATGTTTTCACCTTTGGTGATTAAATCTAAAGATGGGTAGGGCAGATTTAATCTCATTATCTCACTGGGCAGTCCAAAGAAAAGTGTCTACTGTGATTGGACACGTAAACTAAGAGGAAGACTCAGGAAGTGATGAAAGAAATGGCCTGGATAAATTAAGAGAACTTCCAGGGCTTGGCCCTTTTACCTCTTCTTGTTCGTGGCTTGGACTTGGAGGAGCTCTGGCTGGGACCTTGGACTTGGTGAGACTGTTCTTAAATCTCTTTCTTAGACATAGTCTAGTTCTTTAAACTAGATCTCTTACTCTACCCTTTTCTCATCTCTCTACTTCCACTCTCTCCTATATTTGATAAATACATTACTAGAATCATTTTAGGAATTGGTATTTATTTAGTTCCTTGGCGACCACACCTTTAAATATTCATATATCCAATCAAAAAGCCCCCTTTCCCTCTTACAAGCCTCAGTTATAGCCAGTGCCAGCCTTTCTGGTCCTTGTGCCAGACCCCTCTCATTTCTGGTCATGCCTCTTCCCGTGAGCACAAGGAAGCCATACCTCTGATCCAGGGGGATCCGCAGGGTCATACGCCACCAGTTTCATGCCATTGGGGTGACATCCTGCCCAAATGTCGCCCGTGGCAGGGTCAACCGATAAGTTATCAACTAAGGTGCCCAAGTTGAGAACCTTTGAAATGAAAGGGGGTTTGTTGTGAGGACCCTTCCTGTGCCCCACCCCTGCACACCTCTTTGGTCTCCCAGGAGGAGGTGAGGATGCCAGTGACGGTGATCCCCACTGCCCTGGGGAGGCTGGCATCTCTCCTCCTCCTAGCCCTTTCCTGAGGTGGAGTCCAGAAAAGCCCCATTCTGTTGCCTGCCCCAGGAGCCACCCTCAGGTCGTTACCTTCTTTGGAGTTAGGTGCCAATTGTCATGTCTTTCCATGACATGAATGCTGTGAGAAGTCACCGCCGCCACATAGACATACCTTCAAAAGAAAGGAGCTATTTGCCTCCGGAGCTGTCGATGGACCCCACCTTCCTGCCCTTCACACTCTGGATCTTGAGAAGGTACAAACACCTGATAAACTGACATACCTGATAAACTGCAGAGGGTAAGAGGGCACTGGGTGGTGACAGGCCATTAGGAAGACCTGAGCTCAAATCTAGCTGCAGACACATATTAGCCATATGGCCCTGGGCAAGCCACTTCATCACTGATTTGCCTCAGTCTTCTCAACTATTAAGTAGGGATAACAGGAACTCCCTCTCAAAGAGCTTGTATTTGTAGAGCACTCTCTAAAGGCAAGCTCTCGGGAGAAGAAGAGCCCCAGGGAGGGAGCTAAGCCAAGAACTTCCCCTTCTCTCTCGGGGGCCATAGAGGGCTCTTTTCTCAAGGCTACCCGTACCCCGGCTACATCCCATTTCCCCCACATCGTGCACCACAGAGAACAGCCACTAAATGATTTGAAATGTCTTTGACCAAGAGCCAAGAGGCACAGGGTGGACCTGGGGTCCCAGGGGGGCTGGGCTCAAGCTGTGCCCTCCCGGTCTGCGGGTGAGGGTTGGAGGAGAAAATCTGAATTCCAGGTCTGGATCCCTGCTCTGCACAAACATGGCTTCTTGGGGGTGCATTGTGGAAGAACAGCATCATTTCTTTGGGTCTCTCCTTCTGCCCTCCCAAGAGTAGATTCTCCCATTCCCCCGAGTCTTCTCTTCTCCAGGTCACCTGTCCACCCTCCCTCCGACTGGCCCTACAGGTCGGCCTCTTCCGCCCCTCCAGTTTCACCTCCTGGCCTCAGCCGTCTCTCCTTCGCTGGGCAGCGACACATTGCAGGGTCTCTAGCATGGCCTTCGAGGCACACTGCTCAGCCTGTGACAGGTTTTTAAGTGAGGAAACCCCCACAGGCTCAGCACTGGACTCACCCCAGGCCTCTTGCCACACCCAAAACGTCTGCCACTGAGGCTCATGGAAACCCTCCAAGGGGCGAAGGGGGGGGGCATACTTCCTGTCTGGGGAAACCGTGATGCCATTGGCAAAGCGAAGCCCGCTGGCCACTTCCTTGACTTCGTCTGGACTGTAATAAATCACATTTGTCCACTGTAGATCCAAGAAGAGCTCCAACTGGGTCAAGAAGTGATTGGTGAAGTAGTGGTCATTGGTGGCATAGAACTGTTCCCGTCCCAGAACCACGACGTCGTTGACACTGCAGCGGGGAGCCGGGAGGAAGGCAGAGAAGGAGAGAAATTCAGCAGAGAAAATGCAGCACGGCTCGACCACCGGCCCATCGTCCCAGACCTCAGGAAGTCGGGCAACGATGAAGACCACGCTTTTCAGGAGGGCGAAGCTCCCCAGCCCTCCCTCCAGACATAGGTGAATCAGGACCTTCGGGAAGATAGGGGAGCCACTAAGGTGCCAGGACACGAGCTCCAGTCACTGCTGCCTCCCCCTCCTCTCACTCCTCCCCCAGTGGGAAGAACCCGAAGAGCACCCAGGAAAAGAGAAGCGCACACTGAATGATCCCCAAAGAAAGGGAAGAGACTGGAGGTGGCCAAGCACAACCTCCCCCTTCAACAGGAAGGGTCCGCCCGCCGGGGGGTGCAAGAGAGCCCAGCACTTGGGGGGCAGGCGCCGAGTCGGCTTTCTTCACTAGTCTTGGTGGGGAAAAGAGGTGGCGAGAAAAACCAGGAACAGCATCCCCTCGGCCAAGCAGAGGAGAGCCGCCGAGCTGTCATGAAGAGCCGAGTGGGGACGAGGCGGCATCTGTCCTCCAGCAGCTCCTGCTCTGGGGGCAAAACAAGATCCACTGGACACCACTCACAGAGTCCTGGGAAAAGCCTCCTGCACGAAGTGGGCCGTGTGGAAGCCAGGGGTGCGGGAAAGTGGAAGTGAGGAGGGGGAGCGCCCATCTTTGACCGGCCTGGCAGAGGAGCTCGGGAAGCCCACGGGCCGGTCCCCGTGCCTGCCCTTTGAAAGGCGCGTCCATCACTGACAAGCCTCGGCTCCTCTGCCTCTGCCTCTGCCTCTGCCCCCATCTACGTGCACACGCGGATCTACGCTCACACGTATCTGAACACGGAGAGGTCACGTTAAGCCCTGAAAAGAGGCCAGAGGAAACCTGCAGGGATCAGTCCCCTTGGCTGGCTGGCTGGCTGAAGCACAAGATCAAAGCTTGCCAGGGAGTCCACTGGAGGCACCCTGGGGTGGCCCCCGAGGAACTGGAGCTCCAAGGAGAAGGGAGGATGCCCTCGGCCTTGAGGGAGGCCAAGTGGCATTTTGGAAAGTCACAGCCCTGAGGTGGAGCTTTTAATGTGAAAGGAGCATCTGTTGCCAGGGCAGTGGTGCCGCCCTGCCCCCACCACGAGGCTCGCCTCCCACCCCCAGGAAGGCTCATCACAGCAGAGCAGCCTAGGGGAGGTGAGGACCCTTGGATAATCCCGAAGAGCCAGGCTGGGGCACTTGCTTTCCGTCTCCTCCCCTCGCTGGGCCCTCTCCCCGGCCAGAACGGAAGCTCCTCGAGGGCAGGACCTGCTTTGCCGCCCTTGGGGTGCCCGCCTTTCGGTCAGTACAGGAGGTGCTCATTGGCAGGCGGGCGTCAAACTCTGTTAAGTTTCGGAGGAGGAGCTGGCGATCTGGGGCTGCCCCGCTGGATCGGGCTGGCCGAGAGCCCACGAACGCAGCAACACCCACGAAGCCGAGCCCAAGCGGGAGCCCCGTGGCCGGCCGAGGGAGAGGAGGGACCTTCCCGTACCTGGAAAGCAGCTCGTGGGTGATGGTTTTCAGGTGGAGCAGAGCGTCTCCTCGGAACTCGAAGATCTCCACCGTGGACGTCCCTCGGGGGTGATTGACCACGTACAAGTACACGGCGTCGTGGCGGTCTGAGGAGGAAAGAGGGGAGGCCTCAGGAGCCGCCGCCCGCTCCGCTCGTCTCTTCCCGGAGCAGAGAAGCAGCCCATCCGCAGCTCCGCGACGGAGCCCGGCAGCTTCCACGGGCCCAGAACGACGAGGCCCGAGGCCGCCCGTCCCCCCCTCTGTCTCCCTCTACCTCACTTCCTGCCTCTCTCCGGAGAGCCTGCTGGGCCCCCCTGGGAACCCCTCGGGGTCAGCATGGCTCCCGGGTCCTTCCCGGCCCTCAGGCCCAAGGCCTGACGCTGAACAGAGGAGAGGCTTTCTCTTTGTCCGTTGGAGTCCGTAGGCAGCGAGCAGCCGCCCTGCTGTGCTCCCCAAGACGTCGGGATGAACGAGACGCCTCCAACTTCCAAGCCTGAGCCCCAGAGGCCGGAGGGGGCCGAGGAGGGCCAAGCAGCCAGCCAGCGTCCAGGGGCTGCTATTGGGAGCGCCTCGGTGCCACCTGAAGCAGGGCTGGGGGGCAGCATTCCGAGGCACCGAGTCTGGCTGGGAATCCGGGGGGGGAGGGGGGCTTCCAGTGGGCATCGCCGAGAGCATCTCCTACCCATGAGGAATCCCCACTCTAATGAACCTGGCAAGGGAGGACCCCCCGCTTCTGCCGGAGGCCCTCCAAGGAAGAGAAGCCACCCAGACACTCACCATCGAGCCTCAAGCGCTTTTCCTGCAACTTCCTTCCGGCCAACAAAGCTCCTGGTCCTACCGGCTGAGGCCAGGCGGAACAAGGCCGAGCCCCCTTCCCTTTGCCAGGCTTTCGAAGATGCACTTGAATACAGCCAACGTGTTCCCCTCCCTGCCTCCCACCCCCCAGTTCCTCCGACCAGAGCTCCTGACAGCACAGCCTCGGGACCCTTCACCAGCCTGACTGCCTTCCTCTGGTCACTGTCCAGCTCACCATTGTGCTTCCTCCTCTGGGCTGCCCACCACTGAATACGAGTGATTGCGGATGATGTCTGACCAGTGCAGGGGTGGGGGAGTGCTCCCTCCCTATTCCTGTAAGCTGTGCTTCTTAGCTTAATGCAGTCCCCAAAGCATCCACTTTCGTGGTCGCCACATCCCACTGTTGAATCATAGTGGACTGATGGTCCACTATGCCCCTCAGATCTTTTTCAGTTGTGCCAAAGCTCAATTTTCTCATTCCACACTTGGGAAGTCGGGTTTTCAAAGGGCGAGACCTTCTATTTCTCCCTGTTTAGCTTCCAGTGATTCTATTTCACTCATGATTCTGGCCTATCAGTCAATAAAGATTTTATGAAGCACCTTCTGTGGGCTAGGCACGGGGCTGGGCACTGGGGACACAGGCACCAAGAAGGAAACAACTCCCCTGTCAAGGAGCTGCCATCCAAATGGGAATGACGGGAAGTTCCGAGAAGTTTGTAGGTGGCCCAAGCCCAGAAGATCGATTCCACTGCATACAAGGCGGGGTAGGAGAAGGAGGGCACTGAGTGAGCCAAGCCTCCCAACGCTCAGTCATCTCTCAGTGGAGTAAGTGGGCTGTTTTTCCTTTGGTTCCTGGATAAAACTGGTGCCAGATGGAGATCCCCTGGGCACTCCACTAGAGACCCTCTGCCAGGCTGCCATGCAACCCCAAGACTCCGCTGGATCCGAACGCCTGTCATTAAGCTATTTTCTGGCAAACGCCTTTATCTTTGCCACACCCGGAGCAAGAGGCATGTATCAAACGCTTTGATGAAATCAAGGGGAAGCCCCTAATCTTGCTGGGGAAAACCCTGCAGTTGGCCTAGCCTGGAATCACTGCCATCTTTCCTGGTCGTATGTCCCTGGGAGTGGAGTAATGGAGAGAGCTGGGGAAGTATGGGTGGGTCAGCACGGCCGCAGTCCCCTCTATACCTGGCAGGGATGAGAGAATGCTAGCTTCTTCTCTCCGAGCCTCAGTTTCCTCCTCTGTAAAATGGGTGTAAAGACACAATGGCCACCTCCCACGTCTGCTGCCCAGCTTGAGTGAGATGATACTGTAGACCTTGGCACTCATGCCAACCCTGAGCTGCTGGTCATTATGACCACTGGAAGAGCCCAGAGCGGAAAAGGTGTGTCTGCCAGTGGGAGTGTTCAGGAATCGTGTCAACGCAGGCCAAGGTGGGGAAGGCCGAGAGATTCTCGGAAGGGCTTGGCCAGGGTGGCAGAATTCGCCTCAATGGCTGTTCGTTGAGTTAATGTCCATGTGTGTCGCTGGGCCCTGTGCCCAGGCAGGAGATGAGGGCCGGCCCTGGCTGTGGGCTCGGCTTCTGTTCTCCCTGGAAGCTGCCCATACCTGCTAGGGATGAACCACATTGCGAGGTGGGGAGGGGACCAAGGGGGATGGGCAAAAACAGAGGAGTGGAGGCTTAGGCTCATCTCGAACACTCGCTTTCCCTCCTGGAGCCTCAGTTTCTGCCTCTGTGGAATGGGAATGAAAATCTCCCCTCGTCCTTTGCCTGCACCCCACTGTGGGAGAAGGAGACCTACGGGAGCCAGTGGGTGCAAATATTCTAGGAATGATCACCTATTAGATATGCAGGCAAGCTTGAGCACAAGCAGAGGCAATGCCTGAGCCTCTCCAGGCACTGTTCTTAAGCATGTTCAAGCTTCGCTAGTTTGTTATCCGTATCCTTATATCTTCCCAATCAGTGAAAACCTGTAGTGCCTCTTTTTTCAAAGAGAAAGCAAGAAAAAGCAAATCGCTGCCATTAAAAAGGGAGTCGAGTTCCCACTGGGCCGTGCCGTGCCCGCGACGTCTCCACCTGGGCAACGGGAGGTCCATCAGGAGGCCGCTGTGGGGCCTTTCCCATCCGAGGACCCTCAGGTAGAAGCGGTGCTCTCGCTTCTGCACTCCGCTCGGCCGACAAGCCTTCCTGGGTTTCTTCCAGGCCGTCCCTTCTAGCACAGCAGCACTCCGCCGCGTTTACTCAGTCATCACACACTTGGTGGGCGTCCCTTCAGTTTCCAGTTCTTTGCCGCCCCGCCAACAAAATGACACCCTCGAAATTCTAGCACATCCTTCCTTCGAGCTTGTCTAGTAGAGGACGAACCCCTCCCCCCATCATGGCGCTTTGTTGTCATGTGATCCATCAGCACCTACCACCGAGATGCGCAGGGATAGGCAGGCCCTCAGAGAAGGAAGTGGAAACCAACAAGACAGGAAACTGATCCCACGGGCACTGCACCCCCCCCCCCCCGGGTGGTGCCAGCAAATTAAGGAACTATGATTGGTTCCTGAGATGTGATGTGGGGGAGCGAGTGGGTGGAGAAAACTGCTTAGAAAGAGGAGACCAAGGCTCCGCTCGCGCTCTTCTGACTGGAGACTGGCCCCGAGGGAGCCCTGTTGGCGAGCTTCAGTCCTTCAAACAGCACGTAGGGCAGTAAGCTAGTCAACTCTCTACCTCTTTCCTGTCACTACTCTGACGTACCAGCAGCCTCATCCTTCGTTTTAACTATTACATCTTCCGTCCCAATTCCTCCCTTCTCTGCCAACTGCTAAAAGAAATGCATTTCTGTGCCCAGTTGTGTGTGGGCGTGGGCAGTCTTCGTCCTCCTGTGACCAGTTTGGATTGAAAGTGTCATTTAAGCGTTAGCTGCTCGCTCTCCCTGCCCCCCTCGTTTGTACCGATGTCTGCTTGCGTGTCCTGGGTACGAGACATTAATTTCCTTACTTTTCCTTTCCTGGCACTCCCCTAAGGTCCCACTCCTCTCGCTGGCGCCCTTTGCCAGGGGGCTAGAGATGGGCCTCACAGCCAGGCTGGATGGAGGGGCTACCAGTATCCTTCCCATTTTGAGGAAAACTGAGACTCGGGGAGATGAATGACTGGGCCAAGGCCACACCTGTGGTGGGCATCAGGGCAGGCTTTGACTGACCTTCCTTACTCCGAGACCGGCACCTCCGCCCCTACGCACTGTCTATTAAAGCAACTAAAAGAGAGCTAGAGAGCAAACGGGCACACTCTCCGTGAGCCACGACCGAGCGGCATGTCCACGTGCCACACGCCTCGCCACGGGCATGGCCACCTGTGTGGCCAGGCCCCCGGCAGAGCCCTCTCTGGACCTAGGGCTGTTCTGGCAGTCTCTCCCGAGGCTCTGGGGAAGGAGGCGAGGGCCTCCCGTGTCCTGGCCTCTCCCCTAAGGCGTGAGCTCCCTCGCAGGCAGTCTTTGAGCTAATCCCGCAAACTGGCTGAGGCCCAAGCGCTGGGCTCAAGGGCCCCGGGGCTCCCTGCCAGCGAGGGGCCCCTTGGGCCACCCATCGTGTGGATGACGGAGGGGGGAGAGGCTCGAGGCGGAGCCACCGGTTAGGAGGCTGGAGGCCGGGAGCTCAGGGTGTGTGCAGGGGGCACTCTGAGAGATGCTTAAGCAAGCAGGCGGCCAAGCTCGGCTGGGCCCAGAACAAGGCCTGAGACAAAACGGGACAGGAGGAGAGCCTGTGGTGCCGGGGGAGGAGGAAGAGGCGGCTCGCCTCGGGGCTGGCCAAGGAGGGAACAAATTCAAATCCAGCTGAGAGGAGGCTCGGGGACTCTCGGTCCAAGGCCAAAGACGCACCGACCCTTCCCCCCTTGGACCGAAGTGTCACAGCCCGGGGCTGGCCGGTGGGGCTGCCGCCCAGGGAAGGGCTGGGCCTCAGAGCCACGGTGGAGAGAGGTTGGAACGGCACAGAGCAGGCGGGTTCTCGGGACAAGGCCTGCGCAGACGCCCCCTCCTGCTGCCCTTCTGCCTTCGCTCTTTCTGGGGAGAGCGTTTGTCATGGGCGTGTTCTGGGGGGGCACTGAAGGACCCCCCCGGCCCCATTGTCCCCTCCCAGCCCTCCCCTTCCAGGGGCACCCAAAGGAGTCTTACCTTTGTCCACAAAGGCACTGATCCCGTGTGGGTTGAATGACTGGGCATCGAACCCCCCGTTCCTGATTGGCAGGGCCCGGGCCCTCGGCCGGTCCTCGTTCAGGTCCATCAGAAAGATTTCTCCAGGCTTATCCGGGGCAAAACTGGGCATTCCTGGGTATTTTAGGCCCTTCCAGAACCAGGGAAAAGTCAATTCGGGGAGGCGAGGGTCATATTCCAGCCTCCGCCTCCCGACCTGAGCTGCCGAGAGGCCTTCTAGGTGGCCAGAGACGCGGCTGCTGCGCCCCTCACCGGCCCCAGACCGGCCCCTGGTGTAATGTGAGCCTTAGCAGGGAGGGAATTAGCATCTGCTCTGGGCTAAGCGCTGTGCATTTCTGATCTCATCCTCCCAACAAGCCCCACAGGTAGGTGCTGTTATTGCTCCCATTTTACAGTTGAGGAAATCGAGGCAAAGAGACATTAAGCAACCTGTCCAGGTCACACTAGTAAGTGTCTGAGGTTGGATTTGAACTCAGGTCTTCCTATCTCCATGCCCAGAGCTTTATCCACTAAGCCTGAAGGAAACAGAGGCCTCCAAGGGGGCAATCGAAGGGCAGAGGAGGGCTGAGCGAGGTTTTGGTGCCTGTGGCTTCGGTGGCCCCTTTGCATGCCCACCCCCTGCCCCGGGCGCTTAAGGAGAGAGCAGTGACTCACGGTGCTGAGGAAGGCCAGCCCGCTCGGCAGGATGTCGATGTCCTCGGAGCCATTGTCTGTGGAGCAGAAGGGCAGGGTCAGGGCGCTGCGGCTTCTTTTTTATTTTACTTTTGGCCAATTCCAGGGAACAGCAAAGTGCCACTAAGTTTCTCCCTTATCTCCCTCCCTCCCTCGCCTCCCCCTTCTGGTGCCGGCAGGCCATTCGATCTGGGTTCGACATGGATCCTCCTTCCACGTTGTGCATGTCTGTGCACGTGAGTCGTCCTAGAGAAGCCAATCCCCGGAACGTGAGCCCAAGTAAACAAGTGACCATCTCAGGCTTCCACCTGCAGCCGAGCCCGGCGGCGCCCTCTGGAGGTGGATCGAGGGCACGCCTCGTCCTGGGTCCTCACAGGGCTGAGGGGAGCTCGGTCAGTGGCTGCAATCATTCCCCAATGGGGCTGCCGCCACGGGTCTGAGGCTCTCCTCTCATTTCCCTTCGCACAGGCCTTCGCAGCTCTCCCCGAGATCCTCCTCTTCCTCCCTCCTCCCAGCACGGCAGCAGTCCATCTCCATCACGCACCCGCCCCAGCGCGTTCCGCCATATCTGTCCCCTCCATTTCCAGGCCTTTGGCACCTCCTAAAGCACAGCTGGCAATATTTTGGCCTTGGTCAGGCGCCTCTCGGGAACCCTCCCCAGAGCTCGAGGTCCTGCCTGGGCTTCAGCCAAGCCACAGACAGCACCCCGCTCGGGGCACATTCTCGTTGCACTGAAGGTGGGAGATCCCAGCTGGGTTGGTTTCCTGAGTGGTGGGAGGCCCCAGAACCTCTCCTAGGGGTTCCGTTCCGTTCCTGCCTTCCCTTTGTGTCCCTCCCAGCCTTGGCGGGGCCTCGGAACACCACTGGACTGTGATAAGCATCCGTCCTTCCTCATCACCACCCACCGTATGGCAAGGGAGAGACTTCCAGAATGCCAGGATGGGCCTGGACGGGGGAGAACGGGCTGCAGACACCGGCTACAGGCACTCTCCACAGGCCAGACCCGTCCAAACCAGCTGCCCCAGCGAGCCGAAACCTGCTCTCGTCCCGGCTTTCGGCCTGCCAAGATGGGAGCTGGCCTGGCCGTGGGGGTGTGGGAGTTTGGGGGGAGATCGCGGAGTAGTCTGGCTTCAGAAAACAGCAGGAGCCCAGGAGGGAGACTGAGGAAAGCCGGGCGAGAGCCCCACTCAGGGGTGTCGGGGGGCATCGGAAGAGGCGCCCATAGAGGGGGCAGTGAAAAGGGAACCCAGGAAGGGCCAAGGGAGACGTTCAGGCGTGAGAGGCGCTGTCTGGGGAAGCTGGCTGGACCCAGGCTCAGGCATCGAGTCTGTCCCTGAGGCCAGAGGCAAGCTCACCAGGCCCACCCAGAGCCCATCAACGTTCGGTAAGGGCCTGCTGGCTGCCAGGCGTCTCCCCGAGTGCGGAGGGCCCAGGAGGAGGCAAAGACAGGCCCTGCCCTCAGAGAGACCCATCTGCTGGCACCTGAAGCCTTGATGTGGATTCCCCGGATCTCCGGCCCTGAGGCCTCTGGGTTTCTGCCCAGCACACTGGGAAGAGGTGTTTGCCATGGCAGGCTCAGGCCTGGGTGACAGCGCGGGGAGGGGGCTCGCTCACAGACGTGAGCAGTTGTGAGGGGAACCAAGCACTCCTGCTTGGGTTCTGGGAGGTTCTACAGTCCAGCAGAGGGGGGAGGGGAGGGTTCCCCAACTCTAATCTCTGTCCATCTTCCATCAGGGGCCTCTGGACTGGGGCCCTGAGCTGCCCAGGGAAGCAGGCAGGGTCCCAGGGAAGGCCCAGCCAGGCTGGACTGAGGAGGCCCAGAGCAGTCCATGTAGAAGTTACAGACAGCAGCTGAGGCTGCTGCATTGCATCACCAGCATGATGGAGTTGCGACATCCTCCTCGTGATTCCTCCAACCTTCCCAGAGGGGGACTGTGTGTACGCGGAAGAGATCCAATGACGGCAGCTGCCCCCAAGGTCCGGGACGTGAAGGTCCCCAGTGAGATCACAGTGCAGAGAAGGTCGGGCCCTCACCCATCACCCCCGACTGCATACCCACAAGGCTGCTCAGCTGTGCCCCGGCCCTCTTCCCAGGCCCCTGGGACACGAAAAGGAAGAAGCTTGCTTGTCCTGGCTGGGATTGCAAGAGGGAACTGGTGGGGCACAATATGGGCAGGGTGGCGGGGGATGCCATGAAGCTTGAGGAGGAGAGGCCAGCGCCCATCCGGGTCAGTCCTGGCCCCCCAGAATCCCTTGGGGCAGAGAGCGAGGCCAGGGAAACACGAATTGTCCAGCCAAGGACTCAGGTACTTTGAGATCTGGCTCCTGGGGCCATGGTCATCGAAGGGCAGAAAGTGTCTGAAAGTGAGCAGAGTGAAGGGAGAATAGAAGGTGGTGGAGTAGAAACAGGGAAAGCTCGGAGCACTGGGAGGATCCTCTCCTGCCACCCTGAAATAACGCCACAAAACAAAAGAAGAGCCAACAAGAGAAGCAACTTCTATGCAGAGAAAAGGTTGAAAGGTAGCCGGGGAGCATCAGGATCCCTGGGGTGAGGAGATCCCAGCCAGTAGGAGGCTACATCAAGGAGCATGGCTGAGCCAAGAGCAAGCCCCCCCCCCGCCCCCATCTTCTGTTCCAGGTTCTGGACCTGGACCCAAACCAACATCCAGACCCCGAGCCCCTGCCAAGCCAACAGCCATGTAGCCAACACACACCCTGTAAAGTTCCAGGCTCCAACCCCAGCCTGCCATCAGGTCTGTAATCCTAGTGAGAGGCAGCCCATGCTCAGCACCTGATCTGTGTAAGCCTGGAGCAAGGCCAGGAGCCTCTGTACTCAGGGTCTGCATAAACCCAGAGTGAGGCCTCCACCCCCACCCTATCCCCAGTGAAGAGTCTCCAGGGTGCTGGCCTGTGGTGGGAGCCCAAACCTAGCTAGCCCTTCCCAGCATAGGGTAGCTCACAGTGCTTTGAGCTCCACAAGCCATCAGTAGTCCTTGGTGGAGGTAACTCTCAGAGCTCTCAGCCCACAGACCATCATACCACCTTGGAAGAACTGAAACTTGTAGAACCCCAGAAATAGAGCTGAGGGCAGCATCAAGGAAGGACTAAAGTTTAAGAGAATGACCTCTCTTCCCTACGAACAGAGCCCACCTTTAAGATCAAAGTGAATGTCAAAAAAGTGCTGGGAAAACAAGCAAACATCCACACACACAAAAAGCACCTACCCATAAAAATGTTTATGGAGACAAAGAGCAAGACACAGGCACAGAAGGGGACAGTGAAAACAAAGCAAACACAAAAAGCCTCAAAGAAAAATAGGAATTGGTCTCAGATTCTGGAAGAGCTCAAAAAGGATTTCAAAAAGCAATTGAGAGGCAGAGGAAAAATGGGGAAGAGAAATGAAAGCAGGGTAAGAAAAAATGGGCCAAATGAAAAGGGAAGCCCAAAAGCTCACAGAAGAAAATCAGTCCTTAAAAATTAGAATCAGGCAACTAGAAGCCAATGACTTCTTGAGACATCAATAAAACAAAATCAAAAGAATGAAAAAAAAGAAAAAATCTGAAATATCTCATTGAAAAAAATGACTTGGAAAATAGATCCAGGAGAAACAATTTAAGAAATTATTGAACTACTGAAAGCCTGGACATCACAATATAAGAAATTATGGAAGAAAACTACCCTAATATTCTTTTTTTATTAATTTTTTTATTTTTAGAAAAATTTTCTATGGTTACATAATTCATGTTTTTACTTTAACCTTCACCCCCTCAAGCTCCACCCCCCCATAGCTAACTCGCATTTCCACTGGTTCTACCCTAATATTCTTGAGCAAAAGAGTAAAATAAAAATTGAAAGAATCCACAGATTGCCTCCAAAAGTGAATTCCCAAATAACAACTTCCAGGAATATTATAGCTAAATTCAAGAGCCCCCAAGCCAATGAGAAAATACTGCAAACAGCCAGAAAGAAACAATTCAAATATCATGGAGCTACAGTAAGGATTACACAGGATTTAGCAGCCCCCACATAAAAGGATTAAAAGGTGGGGAATATGGTATTCCAGGTGGTGAGAGATCTAGGTCTACAATCCAGAATTACCTATCCAGCAAAACTGAAAATATTCTTTCAAGGGGTGGGGAAATGGTCATTTAATAAAATAGAAGATTTCCAATCATTCCTGATGAAGGTTATATAAAAGGAAAGCATCCATGGAGGAAGACTGAGCAAAAGCAGATTAACTAACAGGGAAGTTGCAAATACCTGAGGAGATTGTGGCCCCCAGAGCAGATCAACAAGTTTGGAATCTACAAAGCAGCATTTTGAGACAAAAGAAAATTAGGCAGCAGCAAATGATACAGAGAACTCTGCAGATTCCCAAGAGAGTGTGGAGCCACAACACACGATTCCGGAGTGGTTTAACAGAGAAACGAGAATCAGGAAAGCATAACTCTCAGCCTGCACAATGGAAATAATTAGCAGAATGAAAACATCAGTCCAAGGAGGCAAGTCTCATGAAAGCAACAAAAGGGAGAACTACTGAGTGGGAAGGCAATGCAAGGAAGGCAAGAACAAGGGGAAGAAGAGAAGCAAATCAGCTCTCTATAAGCAACACATACCAAGCTCAAAGATAGGCTGCAGAGAAACAACAGAAGGGCTATGGGTCTCCCAGAGGACCATGACCAGTCAAAAAAAACTTGGGCAATAGTGCAAGAAATAAGAGCCCCAGCCTGCCCAGAACTTCTGAACACTGGAAATAGCATGACCCAGATCACCCACAGGGAAGAACCTCAGGCTGCCAACTCTGGGACAAACAGTGGTTAAGTTGAGCGATTCCGATGATAAACAACAAATTCTGCAAGTAGCCAAAAGGAGGACATTCGGCTATAGAGGGAAGGAAGCGGGAACAACCCACAACTGTTCTGCACCCACCAAAGGGCGGAATGCAGTAAGAGAGCTGAAGATTAGGCCCCGGGTCCCGTAGCCTGTAAATCTGAAAAAAGATGACTCTTCAGGTAAAAGCCCCAAACAGCCCCCACCCCAGAGTAAACAAAAGCAGGAAGATAAGAAGGACCACTGGGCGACAACTATGGAGCGATTGATTGCTTTCTAAATGGACACCAGGAGTTCTGAGAGGTGAGAGGCTGCATCAAAAGACCCGGGGCGGGGCACCTGCCTACAGTGAGCCAGCGTTTCCACCATGGGAGGCTGCGTTCATGGGGAGCCAGAGAAGAATGTGTGATGCTCTAGTCAAGTCCAAGTTCCAAGTTGAATCACGAAGGGAAGCTCATTCCTGCCAGCTCTCAGGAAGAAGAGCGGCTCCAGGAGAAGGGGGGGAGGAAGGGAGGGGCTGAAACGGGCCATCTTGGTTGAGTGGTGGCAAAGGGAGGAGGACCTTACAGAGTGGAAACTCTTCAGGGATTTGGGGCTTGGGGAGCCTGCTCAGCCTGTCCTCAAGGAGTTTTGCATTCTATGGGGGAAGAGAACTCATAGAGGGGACCTGGAATGGGGTGGGGGTGGGGAGCTCCCCAAGGGAGGGTAGGGGTTTGTTGGTTTGTAGCTGCCGGCCAGGAAGTAGGGGATGAGGCCGCCTCTCAGCAATCAGGGCCGGATCCAGGTTGTGACGGGGATGAAGGCTAGTGGGGCACTGCAAAGGCTTGGAGCCAATGACCGGAGGGCGCCCCGAGCAGTGAGGTCAGGGAGGCACCCAGGGCCCAGAACAGCTCTCTACGGCTCTGCCAAGACGGTTTCCCACCTCCATCTCCCCCGATCTCGTACGGCGTGGATTCTGACCACGTTCCCTTCCAAAGGCCAAAGTGCCTGGGAGGAAACACGCCACCAGAGTTGAGATTTAGAGCTCTGCTAGGATCTAGTCCAACCCCCTCATTTGACAGGCAAGGAAACTGAGGCATCCCAAGGTGAGGTGGAGAGGAAGAGGCAGAGCCAGGAGTCGAGGCCGGGCCCTCTGCTGAAGTACACAAACTGCCAATGATGTGGGCCGGAGAGAGTCTGGTCCTCCCTGCACATGCTCCGTGTTCTCATCAAAAGCATTCTATTTGCTTTCATCGGCCAAGCTCTGCATTCTCGCCTCCGACTTGAGAACACAGGAAGAACCAGGCGCAAGCTACCCTCTTCGAGTCAATCAAAGCAAACCCCCATTGGCCGTTGTCACGGCGACGTTCTAGAGGGGGTTCCTCTTTTCCCCAGTTGATGGGCGCTCCCTCCCGGTGCTGTCCTTCAGTCCCTCAAACAGAGCCCGAAACATTTTCCTGGTTTGTGGCCAGACTCGGCTTGGCTTCAGATCACTTCCTCCCCCAATCCTTTCCCTCCGGCTCCCATTTCCCAACCGAGTGAATGGATGTCCGTCCGCGGCTCCTTGGCTGCCCCTTCTTCCTTCTTCTGGCCAGTTCCCACGAGAGGAGGTTCTAGGACCCACAGCTCCCGGCCCACCCCCCACCTTGTCTGGATAGATGTCTAGGTGTGTGGCCTCTTCCACTTCCTCCTAACCTCCCTCCGGGACCCTCAGCTCAGAACAGAACCACTCGGGAGCCTTGTCTCATGGGAGGAGGAGGCTCAGCGGGGGCACATGCAGAATCCTCCCCTACTGGACTGCCACTGTTCCTCCCCGCCACCCTTGCCCGCCTCTCTTGCTTTAAAGTTCCCCACCGCGGAGCCCTTTCCCTTAGACTAGTCTGCAGCCCTCTATTTCGTCAGGCTCCGTGTACGGGCTAACGCAGGCATCGGGCCTTCTGGAAAGCCGTCTTCCGAGTTCTCGTCTTCTTCACAGGAGCAGCTGTGAGCCTGCCTGTGGCTCGCGAAGATCCAAGTCCTTCTGGCTGCTTGTCGGATTTTGCTGTTGAATTGGAGCCACACTTTGTCTCTACCATCGCCGCCGCGGCCGCCGCCACCACTGCTACGACTACTACTGCCATCGCTGCCTTTGAACGTACCCATTTCCCAGCCCCCCCCCCTGCACAGCGCCCCCTTTTCACTCCGCTTCGGAGCTGCAAGCCAGGACTAGCTAGTGGGTAATGAAATGAGTAGCTGTGTGCAGGAACCTCGCGGAGCCTCCAGATATTGGGCTGAAGGTTGGAGCAGGGCTCCGGGCCGGCTGTGCTCTGCCCACCACGGTAGGCCGAGGGGCAGGCTCAGCCCTGTGGACTGCTCAGAAGGCTGCACAAAAGATCTTGCTTCATTTGATACACTCAGGATGGGGTTGTGGCCCAGGAAGACGGAGCTCCCCGGCTCTTCTCAGTGCTGCTCCTCCCCCGTCTGCCCTGCAAAGGTCTCTTCTGCCCCAGGAAATTGGGCTACTCCGTTATACTCTCTCTGTCTGCCTAAGATTAGTCCCTTAACTACGCCTGCCGCTAACTGGCCCACTGAATAAACAGGGCCAGGAAAGGCCAGGCACAGGAAAGGCCCCAAAGGCCAGAGCCCAGGCGCCCTGGCTCTGCTGGGCAAGAGAGAGATCACGGGAGCCTGGGCAGCTCACACACAACAGGCGCAAACGATGGTAAAGATGAGACCCGGCCCCGGACCAGGAGGTTTGGGGACCTCCAGGGGGGAGTCAGGAACTCGGCTTCTTTCTCCAGCTCAATCCAAAGATGGCCACAGGAAGTGAGCTCCTGCTCTCATCAGGGTACAGAGATCAACCGACCCCCTTGGAACCTCGCTGCCTCCTCTTCTCTCTTCCTGTCATTCCAGGCCTTCATCCATTTGGGTCCGTCCATATGCCAGCTGCCCTTGCAAGTCAAACGTAACGCCCAAACCCTCTACAGCTTTGCCATTCTTTGTATCTCCTTTCGATAGTAACCAAGCCGCCACTTGGCACCTGTTGCCACCACAAGGCCGCTGCTGGGACCTTTCTGACAGCTGGACCTCCAAAGCACCCAACTGAGACAGACCCGGTGTGGTTCTTCCTGGAGCAGCACCCGAACCTGATAGTGAAAGCTATCCAGCTGCTCCTGGATTCTGATAAGGACGGCCTAGTTGATAAAGAAAGAAGAGGAGATTCTGGCTTTCCGTCAGTTCATGGTTCCAGGTTCCGGCTCCCTCCCCGGCAGCGTGGAGTTGATTTATATAGACTTCAAGGCTCGTTTCACACAAGGGACCCCAAGAAACTTCACAGTTGCACAGAAATGACAAATGATGTCATGCCAGAAGAGCCTCAATTGCTTCAAGGTACAGAGAGCTTGGAATAGAACAAAGTCCAAGGCTGAATTCTAGCCACCTTATCAGAAAGCTAAAAGAGGTTTTGTCGGATTTTGACCTTGGTTGTCTGGAAATAGTTTCAAAGGCCAAACTTCAGCTTAAACTTCCATTTCTGTCTTAAAGAGAAACGGTTAACCTCTTAACTGCTGGTTTGCTGAGGACTTGAAGTTTTCCAGTAAGACTATAATGCTTTCCCAATAAGAAAAAGTGTGGCTCATAAAAGGGGTCGAAAGAAGAGTCAAGACTTTTATCTTAGCTAGCCCGTCCTGTGTGGCTCAGACTAGCAGAGTAGCTCTTGATGGGGTCCAGATAAAAGTATCTATGTGAGACTCTATTTCTCTTGTTGGCCTTCCACAAGAGCCCTAAGCCAGGGCTGCCTGTCCTAAGACAGAGAATCCCTCCAGTCCTCGAGTGCTGCTTAGGCTTCCGACCAAAGAGAGAGAAACAGTGACTTCTGGCCTTTGGCTGTGATTCATACTCCAAAGAAACTGACTCTTTGGAGAAGGGGGCCAGGAGTGCCTCTCTTACCTACCTGTATACTAAGGATGAGTGCCCCTTTTCCCCTGGAGGAGCTACAAAGAAGCCGTGCTCAGCAGGTTTGAGTCATGATGGGTCAGACGCTTGTGCGCCATCCATCTTGGGATCAGACTGCCTTTCTGGTCAACATCACCTAAGCCACTAGTGGTACCAAAATAGTGATGGAATTTCTTTTCTTGTGGGAGCAAAGAACCAGGAACAGAGGGGCTGCCCCTGCCCACCAACCGGGGAACGGCTGAACAAGCTGTGGCACGTGACTGCAGTGGAATGCTGTTGTGCTAGAAGAAGTGACCAAGAGGATCACAAGAAAACCCTGAGAAGACTGATATGAAGTGGGCACAACCAGGAGTGCCTTGTTTACAGTCACCACAAGACTGTGCCACTCTCACCCAGGAATGACAGTGGCGAGGGGCCAAGGACTCATGCTGAAGACTGCTGCCTCCTGCCACACAAGGAGCCGATGAAGTCCGAATGAGAGCGAGGCTGAGTGCTGCTCACGGGATTTCCTTCTGAAGGTTCTTCTCGAACATGTGAAACGTGTCCTCATGCCCAACACGATGAAGATGGAAATCACGGTGCATGCTAACACGAGGAGAACTGATATCATGCTACTGGCCATCTCAGGGAGTGGTGGGAGGGGAGGAGGAAGGGAGGGTGAGAATGGGGATTCCAAAGCTCAGAAAACAAACATTGGCACATTGTTTCTCCATGGAAGGGGTCCAGCTGCCCAGCCACACAGGACCAGATTCAAACAAGACCAGAAGGCTTTCTCTAATTCCTCCAGTTGAACAGCATTCCTCACAAGACCTAATTTGGACCTGGCCCATACCCGAAGAGAAAGGGAGCCAAGCTGGCTCCAGAACTGAGTCCCAAGATGGAGTCGGCACGATTCGCTCACTTCCCACAACTGGTCATCTGCTAGCGTAATCCCCACAGTTTCCCTGATGGAATCCAGTATCCGCTGATGACAGGCCAGCTGTGAGCAAGCTGAGTGTCGAGGCAGGTGGGCTGCCACTGGCCGAAGGCTTGATCTCTGCCCTCAGGGGCACTCCCCACAGGAGGTGCTAAGACAACTCCAAAGGGTATTTGCTCCAGCCTGGGCATGGTAAGCATGGCAGAGGGCACACTGAGCACCCAAAGCCCACTCTCTGGCACTTGACCTTCATGTTCCGAGTAGAATATGATTGTCCTAGACACACATTAATCAAGAAATGGCCTCCCAAGCAAAGAGGAAATTCACAGTGCTTGCTGCTAGTGTGCTGGTGCCATGCTGGATGCCAGGCTTACAAGGATGAGAGGGGAAGAGTCCCTGACCCCAAGGAGCTTCCCTTCCCTTAGAGGCTCCTTTGGAGCCAGTGTCCACTGGAGCTAAAATAATAGGAGCAATTACAAGGCAAGGAAGATGTGAAGTAGGAGCTCTCTCTGGAGTGCCCCACCTCCCTTGCCATGTCTGGCTCCCTCAGTGTCACACCTGCTGCCATCCTATGTGGATATCCAGGGCAGTATCTGTTCGGACCTCCTCAGAGGCGAATGGACAGCTCTGAATTATGTCAGAACCATCCCACCATCTAGCCAGAGCCTGCTGGTTCCTGGGGCTGTTCCCTCACCCCATCCTTGGGCCTTCTTCTGAAGTTTAGGATTGAGACTTCTGGGTTAAGATTCCTGCAGAGTAGAAGCAGGGCTCTTAACTCTCCTAACCGAGCAATACGTGATACCTCAAAAGGACACAAAAACCAAATCCAGATGAACAAAGGGAACGCACAATAGAGTGCAGCATTGAAGGTACGTGGGATTTGGGTATTTCCATGCTCTAAGGGGGTGAAATAGATCTCACTAAAATGCGAGCTGATCAACTCTCCACCCTCCACCCCTACCCCACCTACAGTCTAAGAGCCAGCACACAAGTGTGGGTCATTCACTAGGTTCTTGGCAGCTAACTGGTATCACCAGGGGCTTACTCCTGAGAGCAGCAAGACTTAAGATCCCAAAAGGCTAAAGAGTATGGACTTTGAGTGTGGTCCTTGGGCGTGGACCTAAAGCAGAGGGGTGACAAACTATGGAAGTGGCGCACAGAGACTTATAAAGGAGCCTCGGGCAGAGGAGCAAGCAGGGGGACCACCAGAAGGCTTGATGCTGAGAACAGCTAGACTTGAGACCCCAGGAGCCAAAAGAGCGCAGACCTTAAGCATGAGGATAAAGCTGAGAAGGACGGCACTGCACTGTGACTCAGGCAAAAGCTGCTCTATACACAGAGAGCCTGCCCACCTCACCCAGACTTCCAACTGAGAAGGAAAAACCAGCATAATAATGGCAAGCCATGCACAAGAACTAACCAAGAGAAAAAAGAGGAAAGCATGAACCCTTGATAACTTTTACACAGAAAAAATCCAGACAATAGAACAGACAGCAGAAGAGGACAAACAAGAAAACACACCCAAACCCTCCCCCCAAAATGAAAATTGGTCACAAGCTCTTGAAAAGTTCAAATCTGAGATCATGGGAAAGATGGAAGAGATTTGACAAGAAAAGTGGGAAATAGCTCAAAAAGAAATTAACAGGTTAAAAGACAGAAGGAAACAAGAAATATCTCACTGAGAGAATGACAGATCAAGAAAACAGGTCTAGAAGAGACAATTTGAGAATCCTCGGTCTTCCTGAAAAATCAGAAATTGATAGAAATTTGGACTCCATACTACAAGAAATTATCCAAGAAAACTGCCCTGATGTTCTTTAACAAGAGGGCAAAATAGACATTGAAAGGATCCATAGATCACCCTCTACACTAAACCCTCAAAAGTCAACCCCCAGGAATATAATTGCCAAATTTAAGAGTTTCCAAGTTAAGGAAAAAATATTACAAGAAGCCAGAAAGAGACAATTCAGATATCAAAGAGCAGCAGTTAGAATTACACAGAATCTGGCAGCCTCTACAGTAAAAGACCGCAAGGCTTGGAATATGAATTTCAGAAAGGCAAGAGAACCGAGTCTACAACCAAGGATCACTTACCCATCAGAACTGACTATACACTTCCAGGGGAAAGTATGGGCATTCAACGAAATAGAAGATTTCTAAGTATTTGCAAAGAAGAGACCAGAACTAAATGGAAAGTTTGATATCCAACCACAAAAATCAAAAGAAACATGAAGAGGTAAATACGAAAGAGAGGAGGAAAGAATGAAGTTTAGGATTAGGGGTTTATTAATGGATAAATCAAATTCAGGGTACAGGGGGAAAGGATCTAGAGGAATGAAGGAAGGAGGAAAAGGATGAACTACTCTATCAACTATGTCTCCTCCCCCCCCCCCATTTGGGAGGGGCCAGCGGCAAGAGGAGTTTTTCAACAGTCACTTCACTTCATCTTCTCTCCTGACTGGACGAGGAGCTGGGGGGGGGTTGATTCTTTGGTTGGGATATTCTGGCTTTGTGGGGTGAATCCTGAGAGAATTGGGCTTTCTTGTACTTGCATGAGAGACTAATCATAGAGACCACAAATACTCACAAAGACACTGAACAGCCATTCTCCAATTTGGCCAGAGAGGCAGAACTTCTGGCGGGGTAGAAGCTTTGAATGAGAAGGGAACCTTTCCCTGATCCTGCCTGAACCCATTGATCTTGTTACTTCCCTGTGATATATTAGATAGCAATATCTGATAGGAGACAGTAGGGGGAAGAGAGAGTGAGCTACTGTGACCAAGCTTCAGGAGAAGTCCAGAGCTGCTCTCTGGGGGGGTGGGGGGGGGAAGGGAGGGACACTTAGGTGCTAGTGAAGTTTGTCCTTTCCCTCCTTCCTGGCTTCCCCTCTGCCTTTCCCCCTGTTCCCTGAATTGGATTTACTCTTTAATAAACCCCTGATAGCTGATACTTAAGAGTCTGAAGCAGATACACTGAGGGGGGAGGTGACTGAACGTGGGGCTGAAGGGAAGACCATTGCCTGACTCCATCTTGAGGGGTGAAGCTGTCTGTACTTCGGAGTTGGGAGAGGCTTGTCTCACCAGGGCTGGTTCTCGGGGTGGGGTCCCATCCACTAAGGTCACAACTGAACCCCAACTCCCTCCTTCAATATCCCCCCTATAGCTTTGCCAGTTTGGGAAGCTTATTGAGTTTATTCCCTCCTAGGTCTTCCCTGGGGTGGGGGTGAGTGATAACTGATCTGGCCCATTGAAAGCTAACAAAGGGGGGAGTCCAGATACACCCCCCACCCCATCATCAATACTCACCCACATATACCTTCCCATCACTCTCCCTTTCCCATCTTCCCCTCTCCCCAGGAGCCCTTGCCTTCCATCTTGGAATTGGTTCTGGGGCAGAGGGTGGTGGGGCTTGGGTGACTTGCCCGGAGTATGGGGCCAAATTTGAACCCAGTACCTCCTGTCTCCAGGACTGGCTCTCTGTCCACTGAACCTTTTGCCAACTTGTACCTCAGACTGGCAAGTCTTGAAGGGATCACAGAACACAGAACATCAGAAGCCATCTGGTTGCCCATGACTGGCCCCCCCTGAGCCTGTTCCCACGGCTCTCTAGTTGCCCTGCCGGTTATTTCTTGGGCCCTTCCTTCCTCCCATGTCTCCACCTACAGAAACCGATACTGCCACCCAGTGAACTCTGGCAAGACCTCCAGCCTGACCTGGGAACCTCTGCAAAGCAGGAAGGGGGAAACAGCAGGGGATCAGACAGACCTGGTGCCCAACGTGGAGCCAGAGCTGAATACTGAAGGAAATGGGAAAAGAAAGGAGCCTACAAAGGCCAGGCGGTTCATGGTTGTGTCTGGAGTTGAAGGGCAATGGGCAGACATTGGGGAGCGCTGCTCTAGCCCTGGAGGTCTGGGGGAGGGCCTAGCCCAATGGGATGACTGGGCAGCGAGGACTGATTCTGGTCCCCAGTGGCAGCACCACAGGAGATGACTGACTCCAAAGCAACTTGAAGGGGGATCAGTTGGGCAGGACAGGGCAGGAAGGAAGCTGCTGCCTGTTGGAGCTCAATTCCTTTTCTTCCTAACGAGAGCTAAGCTCAGTGGTATCAACCTGCAGAAGGGGCACCAACCTAGGCAGCTCTGGAACCTCTGCTGCTGTGGCCCGGTTCCAATTTCACTTTGGTTTTTGCTTCTCCACCTCCATGTTTCTTGCCCTTCCCTGAATGAAGGTTCCAAGAGGAAGATGGTTCCTCTGTGCAAGGGGCACCAGGCCTCCTAGGATGGATCTTGGTTGGTCATCTGATGGGCCCCAAAGCCCGGCATGGGGTGATCTGGAGTTGGCCAGGCTGAAAAGATCCTAGTGGAACCCTACATGAAATCTGCTGCAAGCCTCCACCCTGGCTGCCCTCAGCCCTTTCTTAGTCTGTCAGACTGTATTTTGAGGAGCCCACACTCACAGTGGCCCTCTGGGGGATGCCACTGCTCTTAAAGGACAGCAAGGCCCTGCACAGAGGCTGGGAGAAGCAGGTAAGTGAGGAGGCCACCTCAAGGAGACTTCAGCTTGGGAGGCAGAAGGAATTCTTGGGGGGCTACTCAATGAACAGCCTAGGCCATAGTTCAAGTGAGCCTTGAGAGGCCCCACTAAGCCCACAGAGGGTCTCTTTTCTCTTCTCTCTCTCCCTCTCTCTCTTTCTCTGTCTCTCTGCCCATCTATCTCTCCCCCCTCTGTCTCTCTCCCTCTCTCTGCCTGTCTCTCTCCCCCTCTTCTCCCTTCCTCTCTCTTTCTCTCCCTCCATCTCTCTCCCTCTCTCTCTATCTCTCTCCCTGTCCCTATCTCTGTCTTTCTCCCCCTCCCTCTCTCTTTGTCTCTGTCTCTGTGTCCATCTGTCTCTTGCCCCTCCCCATCTCTCTCCCTCTCTGTCTCTCTCCCTCTCCCTGTCTCTGTCTCTGCCCCCCCTTCCCCATCTCTCTAGTCATATTATCTAGAATGATGCTTGCAAATGCTAGAAGCCCCTGGACCGGTTCTAAGGAAAGATGATTCAAAAGCCAATGGATGGAGGTTTTGGTTTTCCAGAATCAGTTTGTTCTGCATGCCCCGCCCTGCCCTGCCCCGCTTCTGTCTCTCGGCTAGGCTCTGATTTGCAGTGAGAGGCTCAGCAGAGCTCAATGCCATGGACTTGGGCCTTGGACGCTTCGGGGGGCTGGCTGTTATGTTGATCTTAACAGAGAGGTTTGGGGAAGCTGAAGAGATGGCCTGAAACTAGCAACCTGCAGGACTCACTCCTCCCCCACACCCAGGCTAGAGTGAGTAGGGAGGGGTAGGTACTCCTTACTCTCACCCCTCCCACCAAGCAGCTGGAAATCAATTGGAAAGGAGGCAGGACTGATGTCCTCTGGCAAGGCTCAGCCAGGCAAATCTCTAAAGATGTTCACTTTCTCAACTTATATTCCCCACAGGTTTGACTGAGGGACAATAGGAGAAGCTTGATGTCTTGTTGTTATCAGGGACAGATGAATCTAACTTGTATGGGCCGGACAGCTGAAGGAAACTTAGCTGATGTTAAGTTGGATGTAAGTATCCCCAGAACAATAAACAGGCCCTGCTCCCAAAAGATGAAGCTTATACTGATAAAAGAGGAAGGGAAGGCAGGGAAGGGGTTTCAAGGTTTTGGATAAGATCTGGGAAGCCCTGAACTGTGAGGTAGAAACTGCTCCCCCCCCCCCCCCCCCGAGGAAGTGGCAGACTTTATATCTAGCTGGCCCTCAAAGCCTGTAATTATAACTTCTAATATCTAAAATAACTAAATAACAATAGGGCTGTTGCTATAAAGGTCTAGTTCAGCTAAGCTAGCAAACCACTGAGCTGAACCAAGATGGTTCTTGCCCCAGATGGCCTCCAAAGCAATCCCAAAACTGGGAACCACAAGCAGCATGACCTGCTCACTTCAACCCCCAGGAATCAACTGTTTAACTGCTTTCAAACTGTCCCCTCCCCCCGAGTTCTCCAGGGGGCTCCCCTGGAATTCTGGGTGAGGCTTGACCCTGTATCTTGCAGGAATTCCACCCTGCCATTTTCCATGTTGCCCTGGCACAGGGAAGGAAAGCATGGTGTCTGTCCTGGACATGGCCCTGCAGAGGAGCTGGCTTTCAGGCCACTGGCTTCTCTGTGTACCTGGGAGAGCCTGTGCGGGGGCCACCCGCCTCCCCTTTTTGGGCAGCCTGGGCTGGTCTGAAGCCTGGCCATGCCAAGGCCAAAAGAAGGCAGCCCTTCCCCTCGGGAGCCACCACTGTGCTGGGAGGATCCGGCCTTCCTCCAACAGAAAGCTGCTCGATGTCCCCAGTGCCCAGGCTCGGGCTCTGCACAGAGCAGGCAGACCGTCCCCACTCGACAACTCGGATGGGGCACTTGGGCTGTGCCAGGCGCCAGCCTTGCCTCCAGAGAGCCACAGGACTCAGCCATCCTGCACGGGAGGTGGGCCCGAGGGGGGCCCCCACCCCATCCCTCAGCGGGGCTTCCTTCCTGAGTCCCAAGTCCTCCCCCAGCACACGGTGGGGCCCAATGCCTGAGGCAGGGCTGGAGTGAGGACCCAAGGACGGCCTCTGGTGTGGGGCAGCGGGTGGAGGGCGTGGCCCCTGCCTATCAACAAACCACTTGGACCCAAACAAGCCAAGGAGAGGCCCAAAGGTGGGCTGGAAGTGGGTTGGGATGGGGTTTGCTTACTCGGGAAGCTGACCCCGATGGACTCCCCAAGGGGGGGACGGACAAGGCACAGCCAGGGCGGGGGAGCCCGAGAGCTGCTCAGACCTGGGCTGGGGGGTGCCACGATCTCCAGCCCCATCTAGCTTCCTGGCCCGGGATGTCTCCGAGGCGGGAGAGTGTGTAAAGGAGGAGGGACTTGGCCCTGGAAGCCCTCCCCTGAGCCTCAGTCTCCTGGCTGAGAAATGGGCTGGCCTCCCAAGGATGCCATCCTTCCTGCATCTTCAGGAGTGGCCACTGGGATGGAGGATGAGCTGGATGGGCGATGCCCAGGGAGAAGGCTGGCACACCATGTGGCGGGGAGAACGGCCACTGTGCCCCGAACAGAGCCCGAGAGCCTATTTCTGGGCAAAGGTGACTTAAGATGGAGCTCTGGGCCTGTTGTTCCCTCCCTTGCCCATGCCCCGGGCAGCGCCGGTACATACCTAGGCCCTGAATTAGGTGGCAGCTGGGCGGTTCCACCGGGTGCACTTGATGGGAGACGTTCATCCGTTGTCTGCCGAAACACAACATAGAGCACAAAAAAGCTGAGGGGAGAGGGGGGAGGGGAGGGGAGGAGGAGAGGAGAGGGAGAGGGAGAGGGGGGAGGGGAGGGCGGGAGGGCCCAGCCATCTCCCAGCTGGCCGGCTTGGCTGGCTCGCC
>NC_058134.1:645499-662832 GCF_016433145.1 Gracilinanus agilis
CCCCGCGGCCCTCCGGGGGAACTTTCCGTATTTCTGCGGTGCGGGAAATGGCCAGCCCCGTGTGCCCACGAAGCCCCCAAAGGGCGGGGTCGGACAAGCCTCCCCATCCCGCCCCTTCCCTCCCCGAGCCTCGCTCGGCCCGGGAGACCCTCGGAGAGGGCCGAGGCAGCCCGGGTGGGGAGCGCCCGGGGTCGGCAGCTGCTGGACGGCCCGGACGGCCGCCCGAGGGCCCGGGAGCACCTCCTCGCCGCCGCCAGAAGCCGGCTCACCTGAAGGTCACGAATCGCTCTCCCAGGAACGCCAGCGCCAGCCCCAGGGCCGCGAGCTTGAGCAGCTTGGCCATGGGGGCAGCCAGAGGGCGGGGGCCGGAGCCTGGCACTGAGGGGGAGCCCGGCCGGGGGCGGAGGCCAGCGAGAGGCGCTAGAGCAGGCCCGGCCCGGGACGAGGCTGAAGGACGGCTCCCTCCCGCTAAGAGCCGGGCCAGCGAGCTCTCCTCCCCCACCCCTGCAGGGCGGGGCCAAAGGCTCCGCCCCCCTGCCTGGGCAGGTGCCGGAGGGAGCCGGGAGCGCCAAGTCCCCGCCACCCCTCGGAGGCCCGGCCCTGGGCTGCTGGAGCGGAGCACGGAGGGGCTCCATCCCGCATCCCTTGCACCAGGACCCCGGGAGTGCTCCAGGAGTCTGAACTGGCCCGGCTCCGTGGGCTGGAAGGTCCGCTGCGCCTCAAGGGTCGGCTGAGGAGGGAGGGCGGGCCCGGGGTACCTAGCACAAGGCGTGAAGGGGTCACGCGGGCAGGCCGACATCCTCACGCCAGTTCCTTCCCAGATGCCCGAGTGTCCGCCCCCGCCTCTCCCACCCCGCCCTCTAACGGCCGAGTCACGGGGTTTCCAGCCGTGTGCCCATTTCACGGGGGCGCACACACCTGCAGCGACTAGGAGCCACTCCGAGGAGAATGGAGCTCGTGGCGGGACGGCTGTGGGACATCCAGAGCAGCAAAAGGGGGCGGCCTGGGCGGCAGAGGGGGTGGCTGCGGGAGAGGGTGTGAAGGCAGCGGGGCAGCCAGGGGAAAGCTGTTTCCTGGGACGAGCATCGGAGTTTCCCGTCCTTCGGGGTTGTGAATGGATCCAATCTTTAGAGGGCTTTAAAAGCCTGCCTGCCCTGGGATCCAGCCGCACCACGACTACGTTTGTACCCCAAAGAGACGGAAAAAGACTTGCCCCCAAATATTCCTAGCTGCTCTTTGTGGTGGTAAAGACTGGAAAACGAGGGGCTGCCCTTCGACTGGGGAATGGCTGGACACATTGTGGCATCTGCTGGTGACGGAATCCTATTGTGCTCAAAGGAATGATGAACTGGAGGAACTCCACGTGAACTGGAAAGACCTCCAGGAAGTGATGCGGAGTGAAAGGAGCAGAACCAGGAGAACATTGTACACAGAGACAGATACATTGTAGCACAATCGAATGTAACTGACTTTGCCACCAGCTGCGATGCCCTGGTGGAGGGCAGCCCCGAGGAGATTAGGAGAAAGAACCGGGGGAGCAAAAACGCAAAAGAACAGGCTCGATCGCGCGGTTCGATGGGGATGTGATTGGGGTCTCGGCGTTAAAAGCTCACTCGAATGCAAATATGAATAAGATGGAAGGAGGATCCACGTATAACCCCGGGGAATTGCTGGTCAGCTCCGGGAGGGGGAGGGAGGGGCCGAACGTGAAGCGAGTAACCATGGGAACAATATTCGAAATAAATACGTTCCTATTTAAAGAATAAGTGCTCCCTGCCCTAAGCGCTGGAGCCTCGGCCGTGCAGGGGAACCGAGGAAGGCACCAGGGCCGGGAGCACAGCTGGAGGAGCAAATGCAGAGAAGGGAGGCACCAGCCCCTGGAGCCTCCGCTACGGCCGCCTGGCCCAGGGCCCCCGGAGCGGGTCAGGAAAGGAAGCCGGCGATGCCGTACAGCAGAGGCCAAGCCGCGGGCAGCCGATGTGGCTGGAGAAGCCTCCGCCTGGACCAGTCCGGGGGGCGGGGCGGCGTGAAGGCGCTTAACTGCCACGCGCTGAGGCTCGGGCTGGACCCACGTCAGGCCAGAGTCGCCCGAGAGCTGGCCAGGACGGGAGCGAAGGGACTTAGGAGCGGTGGGGGAGGGGCGAGTGAGAAAGGGGCGGAGACCGCCCGCACCGCCCACCAATGGGACGCGAGGGGACGTGCTGCGGCCGGAGAGGCTGAGGAGGCGCGGGAAAGCCCACACTCGGAGAGTGGCGGAGCTGCAAGCAGCGCCCCGCCCCGCAGCGGGGAGGTGCTGAGAGAGAGCCAATGGGAAGGCAGCGCGCCCGGGAGCTGTCCACCTCCGCGGAACAAGGCGGGGCAGACTGTGCGCGGCCAGGCGGAAGCACGCGGCTTCCCGAAGATGCCTCCGTGTGCCCCCGGGCAAGTCTGTAGAGCTCCTGCCGCCCGGGGGCGCTCCCTAAAGCCCTCGCTGCTCCCTTCGGCCCGAGGCTGGGAGGGAATGGAGAGGGGCTCCGAGAGGCCCTTCGGCTGTGCCCAACTTTTCGCGGCCCGCTTTGGGATTTTCCGGGCAGGTTTCCTTTACAGATGAGGAAACTGAGGCACGAGGAGCCAAGATTTTTCCCAGGGTCCCTCAGGGAGTGAGTGTGCTCAGGCCGGGTTTGAAATGGGGACGAGGAGCCTTCCTGAGTCCGGGCCCAGCCCTTCGCCCACTGTGCCAGCGAGCGAGGCTCATAGAGGTGGCCGCAGATAAAGAGGTGCCAACAGGCAGCTTCTGTATGCCAGCACTGGGCGAATCCTCACAGTGCGCCGGGGACGAGGCTGGGCTACTATTAGCCCCATTTAACAGGTGAGAAAACTGAGGCCCAGAGCTGAATGGCCTCCCCCGGGGCCCCCAGCTAGCGTCCCATTTGAGTTCGGCTCTGCCTCAGAGAGCAGCCCTCTGGGCCTCCTGCCAGCATGGATGAAGTGCTTTTGGCCGGCGTTTCTCCAGGCGCTTCCTCCGCTGGCTTCCCCCCGGCCAGCGTCCGGGCCTGGGATTCCGGGGTGGGGCAGTCCGCAGCTCCCGGAACCCCCGGAAGACGCCGCCCGCTCCCAAGCAGAAGTAGCCGGCAGGGCTCGAGCGAGGGCCGAAGCTTTCAGCCCGGAAGAGGGCCCGGCCGAGCCCCTGCCGAGAGGCCAGGCAGCGAGTACCGCTGAGGCGCCCACTGCAGGCCGGGCGGGGTCAGTCCGAAAGGAGGGGGGGGAGGGAGGAGCGCTGCCCCGCCCCCGCCTTACTAAGGTGCTCCCAGGCTCCCTTTCCTCCAGGCCCCGCCCTTCTTAGTGATGAGCCAGTCAGAGAGCCCCCTGCCCGCCGGCCACGTGAGCTCTAACCAATCAAACCAAAGCAGCTTCGCTTACTAGGAGATCCTCCTGCTGCGGTGGATGTGGGAAATGGGGCCCAAGCTTGAACGCGAAACACACCTCTCTGGAGGCCGCCATCTTGGCAGGACCCGCTTGTTCCTCACGGAGGCTCGGTCCATGGAGAGCCAGACCCAGAGACGGGAGGTCCTGGGTTCGAATGTGACCTCAGACACTTCCCAGCTGGGTGACCCTGGGCAAGTCACTTGACCCCCATTGCCTAGCCCTTACCACTCTTCTGCCTTGGAGCCAGTACCACAGTATTGACTCCAAGATGGAAGGTGAGGGGTTAAAAAATAAAATAAACTTACTGTGTCTGGGCCGGCACTGTGTTCGGCCATTGGCCCTGGGGCGCCCCACGACCTGGCCCGACCACCTCCCCCCAATGGGGCCATTATTATCTGCCCCGAGCTGTAGACAAGGGCTCTGCGCGCCTCCCGGCTCAGCCTCTCTCTTAGCCACCCCCCCCCCCACTTCTTTGTTACTGCGAAGAGAGCTTCTAGTGCAGCCCCCAGAGGCCCGTCCCCTCCCTCTAATCCAACGGGAAAGCCATCTTCCAGCAGCAGCGCTTGGGGCTCCCAGGTTCACTACTGCAGCAGCAGGGTGTTGGGGCCCAGCTTCCTGTGGATTTGCCTTTGCATTCCCTGACCCACAAGGAGGGAGAGAGCACGCTTCATGCGACTGTGCCCGCTTTCATTTCTTCTTCCCCAAAGTGCCTGGTCATGGCCCCGCCCACTTCCCTCCTCTTCCTCTCCTCCTCCTGCTCCCGTTTCTAGCACAATATTGAATAAGAGAGGTGATAAAGGCCCCCCCTGCTCCACTCCTGATCTGACTGGGAAGGCTTCTAGCTTGTCTCTCGGTTCCCATTGTTTGAAAGTAACCATCTCTTACTATCTCTTCTTGCACGGCTTTGTTGGTAATATTCCAAAATGCTGAGATGGCGACCCCAGACCGTCACTTGGATCTGCCCGCGGGCAGGGCACCACAGTCCTGCACCCAGAGCTAGTAAAGGGGCCCTGTCCTCTCCTCCTCACCCGGGCCAAGCCCAGGAAGCCACCGCTGATTGAGCTGCCCTCAAGGCCTGCCCTGGCCTGCTGCTCGGCTCCACTCCCATCCAGTGTACCAGATCTCTTTGGCCCATCAGCGAAGTTGTCCTGGGCAGTCGAGTTGTTTCACTTCTGTCTCTTTGTGGCACTCTGAGACACCATCTCAAAGTTGTTTGGAGGCAGTTTGGAAGGGATCCAGCAGGTCTCTGTCCCTTCTCCCCCGTCCCACGACTGGCATCTTAAGGCCCCCGTTCTCTTGGGGGTTCATCCTAAGGGGCCCTTTTGTCTCCATGGCTCTGTTTGATTGTGTCGCAGAACTGAAAACCTCTCGTCCATGGGCAGAAGCAGCATCGCCAAGTGCTACGAGGTTACTCTGAAGAAGATTCGCTTCACGAAGAAAGAGCAGAGGAGCCGTTTGGAGCACAAACTAGATTCTGGAGGAGATCCAAGCCAAAGTTCTCTGGCATGCTGCGAGGGAGGGGCTGAGAACCAACGGAAAACTCTGGCCGCTGACCTTCTCTCTCTCTTTCCCCCCTGCTTTGCCTGGAGTTAGAGGAAGACGAAAACAGATCTCCTTTTCCTGTTACCAACCTTGGGAAACGCTAGAATGGAATCTAGTGACCAGTCTACTAAGGCTGGTTGTTGTCATCTTGAGAAGATCCCAGAAGTCCTGTTGGGTTCTAGACTCTGAGTGAACGCCTCCGCCCAGCCACCAGGCATCCATAACTGGAGTTAGAGTTAATAATTACAGTCTTATAAGGATTTGCGTGATAGGTAGTGCAGATGAAGGAAATCTGGAGCTTATTTAGGTGTCAGGGAGCCAGTGGCAGCCTGGGAAGCCAGGATCAAAGTGGATTCCTCTGGATCCAGTGGATTTGGGTGGAGGTAGATCCCTGTAGCTTAGTCATCCTCTATATCAGTGATGGGCAAACTTTTTAAAGAGGGGCCAAAGGAAAGGACATGCTCATCTGTGTAGGATTAAAGGAAACTGTAAGATTAGGGGTCAAATGGCAGTGGATACTCCCCTGTCCCAAATCAGAGGAGAAGCAGGTAAACGTGACTGGATGGGAGGGGCAGGAGCCCGTGGAGTACTCCTTCACCGCCCCCACCCTATAAGCAGTTGGAAATTGGTTACAGAATACTTTCAGAGCTGGATTATGGAGGTTATATATATGGAGTTTGGTAAATTGTGGGCCAAGATGGTAAGTGGACAGAGACTAAACCCCTTGTGGTGAGAACTTTCTTTGTTTGAATTATTCTCTCACAGGATGGAAATATGTTGTAGAACCCAGAAAGAGTCGGAATGAAAGATCCAGACTCTTGTATGACATTATGGTGAAACAGGCTTGTCTGTAGGAATTCCTGACTTACAGAGCTTTGGCTTCCAGCCCTTCCCCGTTATCTGAAGGGACCGCCCACCTCCCAGACCTCCCCCCGGCTGGACCGTCTGCCTTGGAGACCTCCCCTATCCCGCCCCCTGCTGCCCGCCCCTCTGTCAATACCCAGCTCAGGCACAGCTCGGGGTCACACATGAGCCTTTCGATGTCAGACCCTTGGTTTAGACGAAGACAAAGTCCCTTTGCCTCTTGCTTTGGTGGTTCAGACTCGGCCACTGGGATGATCCAAGGGCACGTCCACCTGAGGTTAAAGTCTTGTACAGAACTGACCGCAGGCCCCCAGGGCAGAGGCAGTTACAGGCCCTGCTCAGCTCAAACACTTGGCTTGGTGAAAGGAAGGTAGCAGGTACAATCCAGCTAACGTACACGGACTCTACCTTTCACCAACTAAGTGGATTTAATGATTTCAGGGACCAGGAGAAGGAGCGAGTTTAAGGAAAGAGGAGGGAAGGGAATCTGGCTAAAACGACACGTTCCCCCGGGCCGGGGCGAGGGGGTGTATCTGCAATGGCTGAACTCCTGTCTAAGCCCCGAAATAATCTTCCTTCCAAAACCTGAACTGCCAAACTGAAGGTAGACTGTGGCCTTGCTTGAAGGTCTGTCTTTGTGGTTAGCCATCAAGGTAAGGCAGCCCTGGCTGTCAGTGCCTGAATGTGAATGGCCCAGCCCTACAGCTACACAGAGTGTGGCCAGAGCCCGGACCCCCTGCCAGAGGGGTGACCCGGCTTTTATACCAGGACTCCAAGTGCCTTTAACTGCCGCCTCTCTTAGAGTTCTGGGGGGCACCATGGAACCCCTCTCAGAAACATGGATGCCCCATCTGCCAGTCTGTTTCTAAGGCCACTCTTTCGAAGTTTCATTGTACTGTATCCTCCTCATTGTATTCATCAGATTAGGAAGAATAGAACACTTCAGGGGGCCGCATCTGGCCGGCAGGGTGTAGTTTGCCCATCACTGCACTATATCCTCACGTTCTTTTGTAGAATATCATATTTTTTATAGTCTGTTTTTTAGATACGAAGACTCCATAGTGTTCCTTTTGGACGTCCCCTCAAGCCCAGCCGCTGTAGGGTACTTTGTACCTGCCAGTTTCCAGGCAGCGAATGCATTTCTGAACAGGAGGCTCTTTTCATGGGTGCTTCTAAGCCTACAGACAGACCCAAGTCCTTTGGGGTTCAGAACTGGCCAGCTGTCTGCCTCGATGGCAGTTTGTCGTGGTCCAGACGAGGTGGTAGGTCTACCAGGCTGTGGCTGATTTGGGGAACTGTTTCGTTTTGCTCGTTTTCAGCACTCCTTGTCCAAAATGTGGGTTAGAGGAAGCCTCTTTCTAGAGATTGGGTGAGAGTGCCCAGTTCCAGCAAAATGGAGCTTTCTCCTAAAATGAGGTTTCTTTTGTCAAAAGCCTGGCAACGTGCAGTCCTCTGCTCTCATCGCCGCCGCCGCCGGAGTTGTGAATGTGAGAATTACACATTTTATACTCGTCTTTTTCCTCTTTCTCTCTTTTGTTTTTAAACCCTTGACTTCTTGGTGGAAGAGTGTTTCAAAGGGTGGGCCATGGGGGTCAAGTGACTTGCCCAGGGTCACCCAGCTGGGAAGTGTCTGAGGCCGGATTTGAACCCAGGACCTCCCGTCTCTAGGCCGGGCTCTCCATCCACTGAGCTCCCCAGCTGCCCCCCCTCCATTCACTCTTGATTGAGATTTGCCAGATTTTATTTGTCCTGTCATTTGTGGTGGCTTTCCTTGATGTTTTAGTTCTTGGGTATTGCTTTCCATTTCCCCTAATTGCTCCTTCATCTCTTCTTATGGCTTGGTTTCCCATTTAGAATTCTTCCTTAATGTGGGCGTGTGCATGTGCTTGTCAAGTATACTTTTTGCTACTCTTTGCATTGCTTCTCTCCCATTGGGTGATGGTTCATGGTGGGCTTCTGAAGAAGTAACGCCGCATGAGGAGTCGCTGAAGGAACCGAGAACATTTGGCGTGGAAGCCGCCCGACGCAGGGAGGACGTCTCCCTCTTCAAGCACTTCCTGCCCTCTCCTGTGGAATGGGGAGTAGACCAGTCCTGCTGGGCTCCTAAGAGCTGAACGAGTGGCCATGAAGGACGGCGGCAGGTCCTTCGGTGTTTTCCTGCCTCTGGCCGTCCTTATCAGAGATGCTAAAGAGATCTCACCAAGTACAGAGCCAGAATCCCTAAAGCTCCTTCCCGGGACTGAGGAGAAGCTTGGCCCAAAAGAATGGATCCGGGGTTCGGGGCCTCTCTACGGAGGGGCGTGAAGCTTAACAAGCTGCCGACGGAATCTCTAAGCAGTCCACGCGGGCACTTTGCACCCCTACCCTATCCTAAGCCTTTACTGGGCCACCCATTGGGGGCGTAAAGAACCCGAAATGGTAGATGCCCGTGAATGGGGACGGGGCACCAAGGCCCCTGAAGGGAACGACCTGGAGGAAACAACAAGGATGTTGGCTACAGAGAAGCCTGCGATGCCGAGGGAAGGACTCCGAGAACCAAAAGGGAAAGAAGGAGCACCACCGAGCAGTTAGCCCTGCAGGCTGGGAACAGGGTGCCACCAGCCCGGGCCTGAAGAAGAGAGAGAAGATGCCACCCCCCACCCCCGCCACTGGCACCTTTACTTTGTCGTGGAGACTGGACGCCACGTGGGCCATCAGACCCGGTCCATTTGCCAGCCAGCTCTTTTTCTGCCCCTTGGGAGGTGGGTGGGGCACAGAGAGGAAATCAGGGGGGCAAATGCAGGTGACAGAAAAGAAAAGAAAAGGGAGCCCCCGGAGGGCATCTGAAAAAACTGGGTCCTGAGCACCAGGAGCTGCGGGTGAAGGATGACTTGGGCAGAGGCAACCTCTGGGTTTCAGGAAGCATTTAATTGCTGAAGGTGTCAGTCTCAGGACAACCGCAGATGCTGCTTAGAAGAGGCTGCCAGCACACGGGCAGTGGCCGCTGCCAGGGGACGCGGCATCACAGCCGGCGGGGCTCTTCTCAGACAGCCCGACTCTGTCCTGGAAGCCGGGCGAGGGCTGCGGGCGGGTGGGTGAAGGCGGGACTTGGGCACCCTGCCAGGGCGGGGATACATCACCGGCAGTACCGCTGCCCACCCAAGCCCCCCTCACTGCCCTCGCTCCCACCTTCTTGCCCAGGAAAACGGGGACTTCCTTCTACGCTGCCTACGTCTCAGTCACCTGCACTATTGGATGAACATTCACAGTGAATTCGGTGTTAGTAAGAGCAGGTGCCACGGCTGCCCCTCAGAGCTGGCACTGCAGGGCTCTATGGAACAGTGTGCCAATGAGCAACTTGCCACCATACACGGAGGCCACGGTGCTGCCTTGCAGCACGGAGCCGTTGTTGGCATAGACGGTGCTCACTGTAGGCGCCTCAGAAAGAATGTTCTGGATCCGAAGCACCTGCAAGGCGAAGAAGAGAGCCCGGCATCAGCCCTGCCCCCTGCCTTGCCCCCTGCCCTGCCCGGGCAGCTCCACTTTCAGCCCAAGCAGAATCCTTCTGTCCCTGCAGGAAGCGTCCTCGGCTCCCTCTTCGTGCCCTCCAGGCCCGAGTCAAAGCGAGCATCGAGCATCTCCTAGAAGGATCAGGACTGATGCCCGGGAGGGGCTGCAGACCCCGGGGGGGGGGGGATGCATGGGGGGAGGACTGGGGGGCTATCGGGACAACAAGTGGTTTGCTGGGGGATCCGACCCGACTCCGTCCTGCGGCTCGGCTCCGGTTCCCCTTCTGTTTGATTTGGACCACTCGGCCTAAATCGGGTCTCGACAGAACACTATATTCAGTTGTGGGGTCTGGAAGCAAAGCTGGCTGCGTCGTGGGGCTGGACACGGGACCCCTCGCCCTGCCGTTTAGACAGCCTTTAAGAAAGGCCCGGCTCGCGCTGAGCAGGAAGCCAGGCAGACCCAGAGACCGGCGCTGCTTTTGCAAACTCGGCCATCGCAAGCGAGCCGGGCGCCACGTCGGGTGGCCTACCGTTGCGATCTTTCCTTTGACTTAATTCATCTGATTCGATGACAAAGTCTGTCTCCCCCTGGATTTGGGGTCCAGCCCCGGGCGGAGGAAGGGGCCTGGCCCCGATTTGTCAGGCCATTGCCAGGCCTGGCTTAATAACCCACCTCGGATGCAGGGGGATTGCTGGGGTCATAGATGAACAGCTTCAGGCAGTTGGGGTGACAGCCCACCCAGAGGTCTCCCGTGGAACGGTCAATGGACAGGTTGTCCACCACTGTGTCCAGGTGGAGCACCTGCCGAAGGAAAGCGGGACCCTGTGTCCACGGGCCTCGCACCTTGGACACCCTGTTTGAGCTGGACACGCCGCGGGGCATCCCGTGGCTCCCTTGTACCCATGTGGACCCCCGCACGTGGCCATGATCCCACCCGGCCTAGGTTTTCCTCACTGTGCCCCGTGGGAGGAAATGACAGTGGCCAGCGGCTCCTGAGAACCGGCCACGCCGTGAGGTCGGAGCAGCAGAGGCCCCGCCACCTTGAACCAAGTTCCCACGAGAGTTGGTGCCTGAGGACAGGGGCGTCCCGCTCAACGACTTTCCTTCTGGGAGCTCTGATCCCCGAGCCTTTTGCCTTGGGAAAGCTCACCCTGGGGTGTCCCTGGGGCCGGTGCCAAACGCACCCGTGGCAGAGGAAAGATGTACAACCTGGAGGTCCATCAGCGTGACCAGCAGGCAAAAAGCCTTCCCCGCAGGTGGCAGCACAGCAGCCAGGAGGAGTCATCCTGTCCCCTTACCTTGACTTGAGTTAAGCTCCAATTGGCGTGTTTTTCCATGACGTGGATTTCGTGGGCAAGGCTGTCTGCCACGTAGATGTACCTTCACGAAAGGGACACGTTTGTTAAAGGGGCGCAAAGCCTCAAGCCCTGGCCAGAGCCGGAGTCCACGGGGGGCCGATACCAGACTTTCAGGCCGGTTGGTTTCTTCCGAAGTCGGATGGGTTTTCTTTAGTGGCCCAAAAATCCTTTTTGCAGGGCAGGTGCCCGAGGGAAGAAGAGCTGGGCTGGCGAGGGCTCCGGAGGCCCCGGCCATCCGAGACGTGGGCTGCCCACGGGCCACTGCTCACGGGGGTTCCGTGTCCAGGGTGGGACCCACAGGCTCCCCGGATGTGGGATGCAGTCGGGGACCTTCTCTTATTAACCCCGACTTGCCCCGATCATCTCCTGCCCCGGCCTCCTTGCGGGGCACGGCGGGGGGCAGAGGAGACAGAGGGTTGGCGCTCGCCACCCCAGAGACCAACCCGAGGGGCAGATGGGGCAGGCTCAGAGGTTTTGCTCCTCATTCCCTGAAGCGCTTTAACTGTATCTGAGCCGCTCCAAAGCCCCGGTGAGGACTGCGCCATCGAAGAGAGCCCTGATCGGCTCCGAAGGGCCAAAGGGGGCTCCCGGGGAGAGAATCCCGACTCTGGCCTCAGTCTCCCCACCTGCGGCGTGAGGGGGTGCAGCTCTAGACCGGTGACCCCCTGGGTTCCGGCCCCTCGAGATAACGTCTGGCTCGCCAAAGCTCTAAAAACCTCTTGGGGGCGAGGCCCGGGGGTGTCCGGGGGCCCCGGATGGCCCCCCACTCCCTGGGGTCCCGGGGCAGGGCTGACATGGGGTCATACTTCTCATCGGGGGACATGACGATGCCGTTGGCGGAATCGAAGCCCTCGGCCACCACGCGGACCCCCTCGGGGCTGTAGTAGATGACGTTTGTCCAGCGCAGGTTCAAGTAGACCTCGAGATACTTCAAGAAAACGTCGGAGAAATAGTGGCTGTTGGTGGCGTAGAAATGCTCGGGGCCCACGGCGACGACGTCATTCACGCTGAAAGAGAGGGAGAGGTCAGGCCGCCGGACGGCCACCACGGCTCACGAGGTCCGAGGAGGCGACGTCTGGGGCCCCGGCGAGGCCGGCACGGCCCAGAGGTCCAGGCGAAGGCGGGAGGGAGCCAGGGCGGGAGGAAGGGGGCGGCGCGAGGAGAGCTCCTGCCTGGCCCACGAGGGTGCGAGCAGGAGGGGCTGGGCGGCATGAACGAGAGGCCCCCAGACTGGCAGCGTCCCGGAAAGCGTGTGCACCGGCCGCCATCACGACGCGGACGGGCCGTTCTGGTCCCAAGAGAGAGACGGAGTGGCAGGAAAAGCCGTCGTCGTTTAATCCACGCGACTTCCTGCCTCTTGTGGACAGCAGAGCATCCAACTGGGGGACCCACGTGGCAGAGTCGGCCAACAACCACTCAGGAAGGGCTTCCCGGGTGGCGGCCAGTCCCGTGACCGCACCACCTGCCGCAGACCGGCCAGCCGGATGCCCACGTTTCAGTCCCCAGTTTGGCTTCGGGGCGACTCCTCGTGTGGCTGACGGGCCGGCACCGGCTGCTCGGGACAGCAGGACGTGGGCACGAGGCCTCGCTCTGTCTCCCACCTCCAAGAGGCCCCGGGGATCCCCCAATTCCACCAGAGCTTGAGGCCCCCTCTGGAGCCATTCTGCTTCTCGATGCCTTCCAAAGGGGGCTGCCCGGAAGTGGCCTGGCCGCCCCCAGCGGGGCCTGATCGGGGCAGAGGGCTCGGGCACGTCCCTCCTAGTTGTAACCGAGGGGAGACGACACACTCGCTCACTCTCTCCCCCTCCCACTCCCCCCCCCCCGCCCCGACCACGAAAGGGCGGGGGCTTGTCTGGCCGAGGAGGAGGGGTCTGGAGGTACCTTGGCAGGAGCTCGTGGCGGAGCGTTTTCAGGTGTAAAAGCGAGTTTTCTTCTTCCTCAAATTTGAAAATTTCCACCGTGCTCTTGAACTCGGGGTGATTGGCGACGAAGAGATACACGGTGCCGTCTGCGGCAGGACAGAGCGCGGGCGCTCAGAGGGCCTGGCCTGGGCCTGCGGCTCGGACACCCCCGCCCCCGCCCGCTGCCCAGGACTCCGCTTGGTAAGCAGGGACGGCGAGGGGGGCCTCTCCTTTCCCCGACATCCCCCCAATCCTGTCCCAGGACGGCTCCCCTCTCCACTGCGGTCACAGAGGCCCCCGAAGGCTCTGAAGGAGCTGCCTGGGGCATTCACAAAGGCCGCCTGACCGCACGACGGCGGAGCTCGCCTGTGGGGCCGGCAGAGGGCTGGGGGGGGGGGGCCCTTCCCACGGGGTCTCCAGGGGCTCCTCTGGCTCCCCGGAGGCTGCCTCTGCCCCTACCTTTGTCGATGAACGTGCTGATGCCGTGGGGGTTGAAGGACATCAGGTCGAAGCCACGGCTGACCCGCAGCTCCAGGGCCCGGGGCTTGTCCTTGTTCAGGTCCAGCAGCAGGATCCCCCCCGGCTTCTCTGGGGCGAAGCACTGGATCCCGGGAACCTTGAGGCCCTTGTGGGAGACGGCCCAGAGCTCGTCAGGGCGAGCCGGCGTGGAGGGGACACGAGAGGCAACTCCCCGACACGGGCCCCCCCAAAGCAGGGCTGGGTGGGGAGAGCCGAGCGCACACAGCAGCTGCGAGCGAGCCCTGAATACCCTGCCTTGTAGGTGTTCCTCCTGAGGGGAGGGGGGCTCCCTGGGGCCTTAGGGCCAGTGGTGACTGTGAAATCAAGAGGGCAGCTGGGGTGTGTGTGTGTGTGTGACCGAGTATGGGGGTGGCAGGTCCTTAAAGCACGGCCTTCAGAAAAACATCTAAAACCAGGAACCCCAGAAAACGCTGGGGCCCCAGCAAGGGGGGGTGGCACAAGTCCTCCCAAAAGGCAGGATACAGGGCTGGGGGGAGCCCACGGAGAGGCCGGCCAAGCCTGGGCCCAGCTGGGTCCCTTGCTGGGGGTGTGACGGCCCCGGTGGCCGGCCCTGAGCCAGGGAAGGCGGCCTTGGCGGGTCTGCCAGGCAGGTCACTTACCACGCTGAGGAAGGCCAGGCCGTTGGGAAGGATGTCGATGTCTTCAGACCCCGATTCTGGAAATCAAGGCAAGAGAGACAACGTGGCCCTCAGAGCTTCGGGGCCTCGAGGGCTCTCTCTGCCTCCTGTTGGGGGGACCTCACAGCCGGGATCAGGCAGGGCCTACCAAGGCCCAAGGAAGACAACGGGGCATCCTGAAGGCTCTCAGCCTCCAGGCCTTGCTTGGGGCTGCCCAGGGAGGCCCCATCATGGACCCTGGCCTTGTCCCTGGGAAAAGGGATGCCCCTCAGCCTCGGCCTTGGATCCGGGCCTCTGGCTTCCTGGCCCTGAAGCTGGGGGGCAGGTCCTGGCAAATGAGCTCCTCTTGGGCATGGGAGACGGGAGGGTCTCCCTAGTCCTCGTCCTGGCCCTGTGACCCTCTGAGGCTTCTGCCAGAGATTCGGGGGACCCTTCCTTGCTCGGGCCCCGGAGAGGGGGAGCTGACTTGGTGCTTTGGCCCTCCTGCCGCCCACAGCCTTCTGAGGAAGCCTTGGAGCCGCAGCTGGGAAGTGAGCGGAACCAGCTGCCCAGGAAGTTCTGGGTCTGCCTGGGCTCTGGGGAAGGAGCTGGCTGAGCCCAGATCCGGGGAATTCCGTGATGGAGCTTCTTCCCTTCTTGTCCTCGGGTTTAAGGCTTCCCTCAGCCCTCCCTGGGCCCAGGCCAGGCCTCAGAAGCTTTGGGTAAATGACGAGGGGGTGGCGGGAAGGAAGGGCTGACCCAGGATCCCTGGAACAAGGGGACTCCTAAGGGAGGCGGGGCCTCGCCCCCTTGGGCAGGGAGCTCTTGGCTCAGTCCTCACTCTTGGCCCTGGGCTTGTGGATGGCCCCTCAGGATGGGAGGAGCAGGGTGGCACGAGGCTGGCCCAGAAGATCCCCATTTCCTGGGATTCCTGGGAAAGCCAAGATGGGAGGGAAGGCGCCGAGCGTGCCGCGGGGGTCTAGCAAGGAGGGCTGGTCCTGGGCTGCCTGCAGCCATGATGGATGTGGGAGGGCGAGGGATAAGGAGGGAGCAAGAACGGGGCTCTCCCAATGACGCCTCGCATGGCTCTGGAAGTCGCGATGCTTAGAGCAGGAGGGGGCCGCCGTGGGAGGGAAGCCCTCTCCGAGCCTCTGCCCCGTCCCGAGGGGAGGAGGAGGAGGGGGAGATGGCCTCCGAGCTCGGATCAAGGCTCCGTCTTATGGGCGCCCCCCCAAGGCTTCTCCCGAGGAGAGCAGAGGCAGGAGGGGTGCCTGCACAGCGTGCCGGGGTCCCCACACGCCTCTCAGCCCCCGACACAAGGGCAGCTGACCGCCCACGTCTGAGGGAAACGGGGAGCACGAGGCAGAAGCACAGTCTGCCTAGCTGAAGGCCTCTCTGGGCACCGGCCAGCTAGCAAGGCCCTTTGGGCTGCCCCAGCCGGGTCCACATGCCTGACAAGAGCCACTCGGCCCTGCCTTGAAACCATCCGGAGCCAGGAGACTCACTCCCTGATTCCAGAAGCGCTCCCTCCATCTTTGCAGATTGCTCCGGGGGTCTGGTTCCTCCCCCCGCTGCCTCTCCAGAACCTCTCCCCAATGGGCCGAGCCCTCGGACCCTTCCCGGGATAGCTTGCGGGCCGCTCCCCATTCGGTCCTCCTTCTGTGGCATCCTCTGGAGGTCTTTCGCCATCTTCCTCCGGGCTCCACACGGCGGGCCGGGAAATGGCAGATCCCCCCGCCAGGAGAGCGAGCGTGGCGCGGCCGCTGTGGCCAGCCCAAGACGCGGCCGGGCCGGGCTCTGTCCGAGGTGGCGGGGCTGCTGCTGCCTCCGAGGCAGTGAAATGGGGCGCCTTGGCCTAAGCTGTGGCACCTTGAGGGCCATCTGGAGGGCGGATGAACCCCGGCTCGTGGGTCCTTCCCACGGTGAGCAGGGGCCCTTCACCCCCTCCAGCTTTGCTCAAGGATCGAGCCTCGGTCTATTCGGACTTAATAATGCTGTAGTGACCGGCCGCCGCCACCGCCGCCGCCCTCCACGAAAGACCAGAAAGGAAAAACAAGGGAGCGCCCGCTCTGGCCCGTCCGCAGTCCCCCCGCCGCCCCGAGATCTGGGGAAAGAGCAGCTCCCCAGAGGTGCCGCCCCCTGGAGCTCCCTGGAGATGGCACTCACTTAAGTCTCAGGAGACGCCCAGGGGTTTGGGGGAGCCCCGCGGACATACCTACACCTCTGATCAGGTGGCAGTTGGGCAGGTCCACGGGCTCCACTTCTCTGGAGGCGTTAAGCCGATTCCTGCGGGTGTAAGCCGAGGGGTCAGCGGGTGACGTCCACCAGGAAAGCCGGGCCTCCTGGGGAGCGCGTGGGGCCTGGGGGGTCACCCTTGTCTCCTCGGAGGCGCAGGCATCCTCGGGGAGCTCCCTCCAAACTCGAATGGGGGACAACAAGGGCCCTATTCTAAGCCTGCTTCGAACTTGGCAGCGGCAGGATGTTCTCCCGGCCCCTCTGCCCCACCCCCAGCCCTGGCATGGCCTGGGCCCTGGCAGAGACACGGGCAGCACAACATAAACCCAGGGAACCACGGGCTCCCCCAAGTCCTGGAGCAGAGCCTCCAGCGGCCTCAGCAGATGGCACTTTTGTGGGTCACGCGTCACGGGAGCTGCTTAGAAACCAGGGATGGCAGAAATGGCGCCGGCCTGTGCCGAAGGGGGCATGTTGGGAGGCTGGAAGGGCACAGGGCGGGCAGGCAGTGCCCTGGACAGACCCGCTCGGCCTGGCCGGCCTTCCATCCTCTCAGGCTCCGGGGCTGCTGCCTGCTCTCCCACCCACCCGAGGGAGCTCCGGGAAGGCTCTGGCAAGCTCGGCCCCACTGCCAGGCCACCCCCAGGGGCTCCGGGCCTCACCTAGCCCAAGCTGGCCCGCAAGGAAGCTTGTTTGAGCACTTTTTAAGCTCCTACAAGGTGCCAAGCAGATGTGACCTTGTTAGATGGCCGCCTCCACGCTGACAGGGTTAGGAAGAAACCCAGGCTAAGGACTAGCCCAAGATCCCACAGCCAGAGAGCCCAGAAGGCCAGTGCTGCAGAGAGTTCTCCTGCCCCTCCCGCCGCGGAGCGCTGGAACATCAGAGGCCCCCCGGGACCTCGGGGCCCGCCGGCTACAGAAGCCATCCAGGGCCCGCCCGAGAGGCCCCGCCATTTCTAGGCCCACTGGGTGAAGGCTGCCGGAGAGCGGGGGAGCCTCCGGGCCACGCCCTCTCCCGAAGGGAGCGCGCAGGGCGGGGCCACCCGGGCCTCCGGATCGTTGTCACCCGAGAAAAGCTCCCAGGCTCCCTCTCTCTCCGGGCGCCCCGCTCTCACCTGAGCGCCACGAACCTCTCGCCCAGCAGCGCCAGAGCCAGCCCCAGGGCGGTGAGAGCCACCAGCTTCGCCATGGCCGCTCCTGGCCCCTGCCCAGCCCTCGGGCCCCGCCCTCTGCCCGCCTCCGCGGCCCCCGGTCTCCCGGCCCCGCCTCCGCCCGCCCCGTTCCCAGCCCGGCTGGGCGTGGAGGCCGCCCGAGACTCGGCCCCCGCCCCGGCGCTTCCCCCTGCCCCTCCCCCGCCTCTTGCCGCCCTCCGGCCTCCCCTCGGCTCCTCCCCCGCCCCCCCCCCC
>NC_058134.1:672569-696905 GCF_016433145.1 Gracilinanus agilis
GGGGCGGGCGGGGGGAGGGGGAAACCGCCTGGCCTGGAGGGAAGAGGCCGCCGAAACGCAGGGATGGGCGGAAGCGCGGCCTCTCTCTCCGCGCGGAGCCCCCGAGGGTGCTGCTGGGGACGCCCGGAGGTGGCCCAGGGTGCGGCCTTTCTAGGGGAAACCCAGGGCCCGCGTGCCGGTCCCCGCGGCCACGGCACCTTCTTAGACTGGGGGGAGGGAGAAGGGGGGGGCGGGGCGGCTCACCTCGGGGGACGGCGCCCTCCGCCTGCCCGCAGCCGAAGCCGGGCCTCGGCTTCCCTTCTCTGCCCCCCTCCCGGCTCCGCTCCGGCCTCGCCGCATCCGCGTGCCCAGGCCCGGAGCCCCTCGGTGCCGCGCTCTCTCCTGATTGGTGGAGGCGGAGGCGGAGGCTCTGCGCCTGCTCGCGGGAGGGGCCGCGTAGGGGAGAGGCGGGCCGGTGCGGGGAAGCCCGGAGCAGCCAAACTCTGCTCCCGGAGCTCCAATCGCGGGCGGCGCCTCCCTCACGCCCTCCGGCGGGCCTTCTCGGAGGTTTAGGTTAGAAATCGGCTTCCCTTCGGCCTTGGCCACGAGGGGGAGCCAGTCTGGACGCCGGCGGTCCGCGTCTGCCCTGAGATGGGCGGGGGAGGGACCTCTTGTTCCGCGCAGGCTTTTCTGCCATAGAGCACTGGGGGGACCTCCAGGGAGCGGAGACCACCGAGGGTTACTGTCTGCCTCGGCCCTGGAGCCCGCCAGACTCCTCTTCTCGAGTTCTAGCCGGGGGACTCTGGGCAGGTCACTTCATCCTGCTTGCCTCGGTTTCCCCGTCTGTAGAATGTGCTGCAGGAAGAAACGGCAGCCCAAGAGGGCCCCGTCGGGCCTAGCCGCAGGGGCAAGCCGAGGGCTGGATCCAAGCCCAGGAGGTGATTCTGGGAGCTCTTCTGCTCCTGCTCCAGAAGTCTGCCAGGGACGTGGCCCGGGAAGTTGGGGCTCCAGACTGGCCTGAGGGCAGGCGCCCTCCCCGGTTCTAGCCCAGAATTTGGCTCCCTCCATCCCCACTGTGGTGGCCGGACTTTGGTTGGCAGATCCGAGAAGGCCCCTGAGCCAGACAAAGGGCCTGCAGGCTGGGCCTTGGCCTCAGGTGCTTCATCTGTCACCTGGGCGGGACCCCAGGGCCTGCCCAGAAAAGCCGGCGAGGGGGGGGGAGCTTTGGAAAGGAGGGAGCAGCCAAGGACACCCTCCGAGGAACGAGGCCGCTGCTGGCTGGCAGGAATGTGAGGTGGCCCAGGGGACGGGCTGGTCACCAGCGGAGCAGACCCACCTTTTGTTGTTCCAGGCATCGGGGAGACTGGATGGACCAGCAAGGACCACTTGGCGTCTTTGGATCCAGCTTCTGGGACGGGGGAGCCAGTCACATGGGGCCACTCGGGCTCCTGCAGAGGTGCCGGCCGAAAAGGAGAACGGGGCCCGCCAGGCTTGGCGTGAGCCACATTCACCGTGGGAGCTCCGCGTGGCTTCCGGCCTGGTGCTTTCGGTGAAGCGGGGCACGTCCGAGGGAGCCAGAAATCTCCCCACCAAGTTCTCGGATCAACAGAAAAGCAGCCGGTTTTGCTCCAGCACTCCGTGGTCGCCTCCCGTCTCCCATCACCAACTGCCCACAGACATGGGGGGGCGCCACTGCCAACTTGCCGTTATCTTTCCCATAAGACCCTGCTCTCCTCCTAGCTTCCCCCTTCCTGCCGAGGGCAGCCCTTCCTCCCAGCCCTCACCGCCTTTGCCAGCCTTTGTGATGTCCACAGACCGGGAACCCTTCTCTCCCCAACGCTGACCGCTGTGCCTGCCAAAAAAGGCTCTCCCCACTTTAGTCCATCCTCCGCTGAGATCTTCCTAATGCTTCCGTCTGACCACATCAGCCCCTGCTCCATAAACTGCTGGGGCTCCCTATTGCCTCCAGGATCAAGTGGGAAATCCTGTTTGGCCTTCAAAGCTCTTCCCGCATATGTCCTCTTTGTCCAGAGAAGGCCCTCCAGGCTGCTTTGAGTCACACATTCCCTCTGGCTGTCCCCCAGGCCTGGAAGGCTCCAACCCATGAGCCTGCAGGCTACAGTGAAACTCAGTCTAAAATCTCACCTCCTCTGGGAAGCCTTCCCAGCTGAACTCCAGGGGCTTCCCTCCCTTAATTCTCTCCTGTGGTCTTGGACAAAACTTTGCATTGTGGGTGTTTCCTTGCTGCCTCCCCGACTCCATGGCAAGCTCCTGGAGGACAGGGCTGTCTCTGGCCCCTTTTTGTGGCCTGGCACACAGTAGGCCCTCATCATGTTTCTGGCTTGCCTGATTGATCTAGGAGCTGAGAGATGGGTCAGGGAAGAGGTTGTGAGCACCTGTTAGGCCTGTCCCTGGGCTGGGTCCCCAAGATAAGGCATCCTCGTGGGGGTGACGCTTGGAGGGGTGGCCTGGCGGGTGCCCTTGCTGCTAACCTGGCTGGCTTTGACCTTCTCTTCACGCTGTGGCAGAGTCGCTTGGGGATCCTCTTGACACAGGCCCACAGACAGGGCATTGCTGCGGCCCAGCTAACCAAGCTGGGGCTGTTTGTTGGGGAGCCTCACTCGATGCCCTGATCGTCGTGCTGCGGGCACAGCCGGGCGTGAGGTGCGTTCGGCCCTCCGGGGGGAGAAGAGGCTAGAGATGCTTATTCTTCGTCCCTGTGAGCCACAAGGCCAGCCCTTCCAATGCGTGGGCCTCACCGCACCCATTGGACAGATGAGCAAAATGGAGTCAGAGACATCACATGATCTGCCTGGAGTCCTAGTGACTGAGATTGGACTGGAGCCCCTGGACTGGGGGAACTGAGCCCAGGAGGCACACGGAACGGCACTGGGAAGACCAAAGAAGACACTCGGTTCGGCTGGGGAAGAGATGCCCGTCCGGCCTGGAGATGCTGCTGGCCTAGGAGGGAGTCACACCAGACTGAATGTGAGGGAGAGCCGGGGTCCGGACTGTCTCCTGTTGCTGAACCCCCCCGCTGGCAAGGGGGGGAGAGTGGTAGCGAAGCCACTTGGGACTCGGTAACTGTGGGAGCTCTCCCAAAGAGCTAGCTCAGGTGCCGCCCTGGACACTCTTGAGGTGGGCGCGCTTGTTCCAGGGGGCTGCCATGTTCAGGCCGGGCCTCTGTAGCTGCTGCTGATCCCAGCATCCCTCACCCTCTTGTGGGGTCTGCTTGGATGCCTCCACCCGGAGGCGGGTGAAAGAAAGGCGATGCTGATGGAGAAATCGGGGAAGGGAGAGGGCAGGGCCAGGGGAGCCCAGCTCTGCAGGGGGGGAGGGGTGGCGGCTCCCACCCTTTAACCCAGACTCTGAGCCTGCCAGTGGCTTCCGGACAGCCCCGTAAAATGGGGTTAATAAGAGCTCCTCCCCCGCTCCGGGGTGGCCGCAAAGCGCTGGCACCCAGGAGGCGGCACAACGTAAATGCTGGCTACCATCGGCATTAGCGCTTATGGTTATCACCCCCTCAGCGCCATGTTTGACCTCCCTCACAGGACCGAACTCCAGTTAAGGTCTTATTCGGCCCAAGCTGGGGCTGCAGAGCATCATGGGACTCGTTCTGGGAGCCGGAAGGATCTTGCCCTTCCTTCATGGGAGAGGACACGAAGGGGTTCGGGACAGCAGGGAACACTGTGGCTTGGGGGGGCCCATCCTCTGCCAAAGCAAACTGGAGCCTTCGTGTTGGAGCCTAACGTTTCCCCAGCGCTCGCTCCCAGCTAATGTTTATACTGGATTGAGTCTGGCTAATGCTTCCGCCTAACGGGGTCAGACCAGAGCAGTGCCCACGGGGAAGGACTGGAGGGACAGGTCGGGTGCAAGAACCCAGGATGACCCGGGGAGATCCTGACTCCAAACATTTGTCTCCTGGGTGAGCCTCCGTTCAGCCCACGCGGCTGCCCCCAGCAGAAGGCTGGGCAAACTTTGGCCAGAGCCTGTTCCTCTGAATTGGCCACCCCATCCCTCCCAAGCCCCTGGGCTGATGGCTCACATGCATAACAGGGTGCTTAGTTCCCCCTGAGACCCAGAGGGAGACTGGGGGAGGGGGAAAGGCCAGGGCCGGGCCCCAGAGGGCTAGCCGGGGCTCTTGGCCAATTCCAGAATTCCTGTCATATTTCTTTCTGGTCCCTCCCTGCCACCCCCAGTTTCTGGTTTCTGTTTGCTCGGCTGCCTGCCACGGTCCCCGTGTCTTTGTGCCCCAGCCTTGGCTTGGCTGCTCACCAACTGGGCCCTCCTGGTTGCTGTGGCAACAGGCTGTGCCCTGGGTGAGGTCCCTGGGGCCCAGGGGGCTTTGGTTTCCTCCCCTGAGATTTGAAGCATCCTGGATGGGTTGGTGGGTGGCCCCTGCATCTCTAGAGGCTCCTTCTCATCCCTGCTGTCCTTCTGCTTCCCGAGATTGACCCGAGGCCCAGCGGGAGATTTGAACCTGGCTCTCCAGAGCCCAGAAGCCCAGAGGAGGACATGGAGGCCAGGTGGGGAATGTAAAATGTAAGTTAATAGCAGTAACTCCAAGGATTCTAGTTTACAAAGTTTCTTAATAATCACTTGAAGCAGAAAGAAAAGAAACCAAAAGAAATAGAAGTTCAAAGCTGATTATCCAACGAAAAGTAAACCCACGTGTGTAGATTCTCCGGCCTGGCCTACAGCCCGCTTTCCCAGCTGCGATCAGGGGAAAAGGAAAAGAGAGAAGGGCCGCGGCACACACAAACTTTAGCTCCAAAACGGAAGGACGTCACGTGAGAACGAAAGTGGGATGCTGGGATTCCGAGTCCTGGGGATCAGATTCTAATCACACAGGAAGGAGCTCTGGGGAAGCCCAGTGTGGAGACTCCCTCCCCCGGTGCAGATTACGAGGCCTTCCAAACCGACATCTCGGGGGAGGCAATGGATCAGAAAAGCCAATGCCCAATCCAGAGTCAATGAGGCTGTCAGTGCAAACCCTACTGCCCTAGAAGGCAGAGGGCTACTTCTCCCTCCAGGGTTCTAGGGGAAACCCTGTGGGATTGTGGGTACCAGCCATGAGCCCTAGGGCTTAAGCAGCTGCCCTTGATTCTCTTAGAAAAGGAAGCCTTTCCCAAACCGGAGACATCCGGGGCCCGTGCACACACGTGGTCTCCCTTAAAGGGTAAGGGTGCCTCGAGGTCCCTCCCACTGGGGAGCAGGTGGGACTGTGGGGAGATGCTTTCCCTTTGAAGGGTTTCCCCAAGTCCATTCCTCGCCTAGGGTCCCCCCCACCCAGTAAAGGAGCCTCCTTCTGTTCTGTGTGTCTCCAGCACTCAGCCCCATGCTGCCCACAGAGTGGGTGGCGGCACCAGTCAGTAAATGCTTCTCCACATGGCCTGGTGTGGCATCTACTAAGAAATGGCCATGAGGCAGCCTTTGAGGTGGGACCAGAGTCAGGTTGGGTGGAGAAGTCTAGGAGTCCTGCCCAGAGGAGCTGACAAGAGCAACAGGAGAGCAGAGTCCACCCAGGCCAGAGCCATGGGCAGCATCCCTCTCAGGGCCATGACCTGGAGGAAGATCCAGGAAAGGAGAACAAGAAGGAGTGCTCAGAGCAATAGCAGGAGAGCCAGGGAGGGATTCCCAGGTGGGACCAGAGCCGTTTTGCTCCCCTATGGCTCAGCAATCTCTGACACTGCCGTGGCTGCTCCTTTATGGCCTCATCAGATGAGACGTGGCTCCAGTGGGCTCCCATTAGGAGGCAGGGAGGACCGCCCCCAGGCCTGCTTCCTTCTGCCATCCTGAGCCCACCTCATGGGCTCAGACACGGCCAGCGGCAGAGCCTCCTTTGGCTACCTTGGTTCCCTGGCTCTAACCCTGGGGCAACAATGCCCCATCGCCTAGGTTCCTCAGTTGGAATATGGGAGGAGGTGGGCTGTGGCAGGACTCCCCAGGTACCCCATTCTGAGAGCAAAGCCTGTCACTATGGCAATAGTCCTGCCAGTCAGGCCAGACCAGAAATGGATGGACAGGCTCTTGGGGACAAGAACTGCTTCTAATTGAATCTTCTCCACCCAGAGCCAGGCCCTTTGACGCTACTTGAGTTCCTCATTAGTGGACTGGCTGTGGGACAGGTGGCTCTCGAGATCTTTTTATCACCTCCAGATAATTTGATAATGACGATAATGAAGGTTTAGTTGATAAGAAATAAGTGGACACAGACACGTCTTTCTGTCAGCTCATGCTGCTGCTGCTGCTGCTGCTACTGTCTCTTGCAGCATGGAGTTTATTATATGTACTTTGAGACTCACTTCACACAGAAGAACCCCCCAAAACTTTGAGTTTGCGCAGAAGGACAAATTATGTCACATCAAAGCACAAAGATTCTCATTAGCTTCCAAATAGAACAAGGCTAAGGTCGAACTTCGGCTGGGTCCTTCTCGGAGGGCTGTGGCGGGGAATATTTTCTCCCGGGCGAAATGCCCCTCCTGGAGGAATTTAGGACCTTTAGTGTCTGAACTACTTTTGAAACAAAAACAGTTGTATTTCTGACCAAAGGGGAGAATGGTAACCTCTTGCCTGCTGCTTTGCTAGGAGCTTAACGCTTTCTAATAAGGAAAGGTGTCGATCAGAAAAGGAGTCAAAAGAGGAGTTGCAGATTTTTATCTGTTTGAGACTCTTTCTCTTATTGGCCTCCCACAGGTGGTGCGTCTCCTGAATAAATGCACGGACGCATGGATGGACGGACGAACGGATGGATGGATGGACGAATAGACAGATGGACAGATGAATGGATGAAATAATAGCAACAGAGTCAGTGCAAGAGTTTAAATGGGAGTCAGCCTGTGTGTGCCCGTATGTAGGTATGTTAGGGAGTGCTTGTGGGTGTGCCTGAGGCGGCAGAACACTAGGTTTCCAGGTCATTCTAGTCCCTTGATTGCTCCATCTGCTAGCCTTTCCCAAGTCCTCAGCCTTTCTGAGGTCACTGCAGTTTCCCAATTGGCCTCCTGGCCTGGCTCTCTCCTGTTTCTTTCCCCGGGCTGCTTGGCCACTCACTCCCTCACTGGCTGGCTCTTAAGGTGCCTTTCTGGCTCACTCACTCGCTCTTGAGCCTGGGTGTCCTGCTGGCTCCAGGGTGGCTGGAACCTCAGACACTCCCTGGCTGGGTGACCCTGGGCATGTCACTGAACAGACTGCTGCCTGCCATAAGGATGCTCTGAAAGCAATGGCAAACCACTCCATAGGCCAGCTCTGGGCCACAGGATCATGGAGAGTCAGACATAATTGCCACAAGGGGAGATGCCACGTACTCATACAAGTATATAAAGATACTGAGTGGCTGGAGGTGGAGTGGGGGAGCTTTAGCAGTTGGAGGAGGGAAGGAGGTCAGGGATGGCCTCCTACTGAAGGTAGGACTTGTGCTGAGCTTTGGAGGAAATGAACAATTCTGAGAGATACGAGTGAGACAGGGCCACCATCTGTATTTAGGGTCAGCCTAGACAAAGGCATGGAAGTTGGGGATGGAGTACCGTGTATAGAGGACAACAAGTAGAGGCATGTTGGCCTAACCAGAAGGAAGGAGCCTGGGAAGGGAAGGGAAGTATAGGAAGGCTGGAAAGGGAAGTTAGGTACAAATCAGGAAGGGCTTTGAATGCCCAACATTATTGGGCCTGGAGCTAATAGGGAGCCACTGGAGTTTATTAAGAAGGGGAGTGAAATGCTCAGATCTGTGGATCCCTTTAGTGGCAGTCTAGGATGGACTGTAGGTAGGCAGGGTGGCCAGAAGAAGGCAGCTGTCCTGGACCCAGCCTGGAGATGTGGGATGACGAGAGGAGAGCAGTCAGGAATGATGAGGACCACCTAGCAGATTGACTAATATGACAGCAAAAGAAAGTAGTAAATGTTGGAGGGGATGTGGCAAAATTGGGACCCTAATGCATTGCTGGTGGAGTTGTGAAGTGATCCAACCGTTTTGGAAGGCAATTTGGAACTATGCTCAAAGGACTTTAAATGCCTGCCTGCCCTTTGATCCAGCCATACCTTTGCTGGGTTTGTACCCCAAAGAGATCATAGATAAAAAGACTTGTACAAAAATAATTATAGCCATGCTCTTCGTGGTGGCAAAAAAATGGAAAACAAGGGGATACCCTTTAATTGGGTACATTGTGGTATCTGCTGGTGATGGAATACTATTGTGCTCAAAGGAATAATGAACTGGAGGAATTCCATGTGAACTGGAAAGACTCCAGGAATTGATGCAGAGTGAAAGAAGCAGAACATTGTACACAGAGGCGGATACATTGTAGCCCAATAGAATGTAACTGACTTCTCTACTAGCAGCAATGCAATGACTCGGGACATTTCTGAGGGACTTGGGAGAAGGAAGCTCTCCATATCCAGAGAAAGAACTGTGGGAGCAGAAACACTGAAGAAAAACAACTGCTTGATCACATGGGTCAATGGGGATATGATTAGGGATGTGGACCCTAAACAATAATCCTGGTACAAATATTAATAATATGGAAATGGGTCTTGATCAATGATGCATGTAAAACTCAGTGGAATTGTGCATTGGCTACAAGAGGGGGATGGGAGGAGGGGAGGGAAAGAATATGAATGATGGAACCATGGAAAAATAGTCTTAATTAATTAATTAAAGAAAAATGATGAGGCCCCCCTCCAAGGCTGGAACCCTGGAAGAATGGCAGTGCCTTGGATGGACAAAAGCAGGTTTGGAGGCCAGGAGGGTGGCCTTCGGGCCTTTGTCCCTGATGTCCTCCCCTCCCCAGTGAGTCCCCTTCTAGACATGCTGTAGGTAGGAAACACAGCTGGGAATCCCCTCCTGGAGCACAATCAGATCTGGGAGAGAGCGTGAGAAGGTAGCCCAGGATGGAGCATGGGGGAGGGTGGGGGGGGTCACCCACCAAAGTTGGGGTAGGTGGGGCAGGGGGTAAAGGTGAGGCCTGGGCCCAAGTAGCAGGAGGAGATGCAGAAGAAATCCCCAGAGCCCCGGGGTCCTGCCCTGTCCCTGTCCTGTCCTGTGTCTCTCCCTGAACTTGGCTCCCTGATTCCCTGGTCCTGGGCTGTTCCTGCACCTTGAAAGGACCCCTGTCAAGGCTGCTAGTGTCCCCCTGGGTGCCATCTGGATGCTCAGTTTTTTAGCGAATTTTGATACCCCGAGCTCAAAAGGCTGCCCATCACTGCCCTGCGTGCGTGAGAGGCCAGGAGCTGGCCGGCCATCCTGGGAGGAGTGAGCAGCCCTGAAGGCCGGCTGGGAGCTGGCACACTGGGGGCCCCCGGGGCAGTGCTCGGGAGGGAGAAGGCCAGACTTCCTGGCGTGGCCTGGGACTGAGGCTGGCTCTTGTTCTCCAAGTTCCAAGGGGCTGAGCCCAGGGCACGTGTTCTTCCGTGGCTTCCCAATACTGCAGCTGTGTGGTGGAGGGGCCAAGGGCCCACGCGCCCATGTGCTGGTGCTCCGAGGGGAATGGGCCCTGTTAACAGTAGCCAGGCCAAGGCCTCAGGGGCAGTCCTCTGAGCACTAACCATCCAGGTCCCCTGGGGCTGGGCCTTCTCAGGCCTCTGCTGCGATGCCCTTCCGATAAGCTGCAGCTCGCAGGTCGCCAGAATTTGGGAGCAAGAAAGGTCGCTCGAGGCCTCTGGTCAACCCAAACAGGAAGGGAGTACCTGGAGCAACTGCCCCAAGGTGGTCATGGGACATCTGCTATCACCCAGGCCGAGTGAAGCCCTGCACCCTCTTCTGGGAACACGTGTGGGCCCAGCCATTTCTCTCTCCCAGCTCTGTCCCTCGGGTCCTCCTGGAAATCCCGATGGGAGCTGCCCCCGAGGGCCCACGGCAGGACCTTTGGGGCTGGGCCAGTCTGCTCCACATTGAATGATATACATTTGTAGATTTAAAATTGCGCAGTCAGATGCAAGAGCAGTCCAGAGGGCCCGGAGGTGCCAGGCCAGCTGACAAGGGTGTTTGGAAGCTCCGGTTGGCCTTAGTATAAATAGCACAGGTCAGCATAGCTTCGGGGATAAAATTAGCCGCAGGCTCGGCCCTCCCAGCACCCCGGCTTGTTTGGGGCCCTCCTCGGGAGCAGAGGCAGCATGGAAGGCACCGTAGCCACAGCCAGGACGTCCACCAAAATCACCAAGAAGACCTTCCTGGAGGCCCTGAAGGCCAACGACTTTGGGAAGCTGAAGGCTCTTTTGATCCAAAGGAAAATCGATGTGGATACCGTGTTTGAGGTAGAGGATGAGAACATGGTCTTGGCATCTTATAAACAAGGTAAAAACACAGAGGACTCACTGTATTGGCCTACCTGTGCTTTGAGATGGCCAGCTTTGGGGGGTGGGACTTGACATGGCCTGGGACCGACTCCACACTGGCTATTTCTAAAAGAAGCGTCTGCCTCCCCACCCCCATCTCTTCTCTGTCTCCAGGAGCTGACACTCCAGCTCAGTCACCAGAGGGTGTGTTTGTCTGTCCATCCACCTATTCAACCATCCATCCGTCCGTCCATCCATCTGTCCGTCTGCCCATCCATCCATCCATCCATTTGTCCATCCCTCTCTCCGCCCACATGTCCAGCCATGTCTGTCTAGCCCTAATTTCTCTTCCTTTAGGATGAGGACTCTATCCAGCAAGCTTCAGACACTACTGAGTAGCCATGTTGGTCACAGAGCGGCATGGGCTCAGGTCCTCAAGTCTTCCCTCAAGCCCTTCTGAGATGGACCATCTTTTGTCCTTGTAGACACGGCTTCTGCCTTGGCCTTGCCCCGGGCATGGGGGCTGCTACTCGGTGTGGTCCTAGCAGGGGAACAGGTCAACTTTAACTCAGCTGCTGGGATCCATTCTCTGCTGCCTCCGGGGAGACCCGAGTCACCCCAGAACCAACCAGTGTTTTCCTCTCTCTTTTCTAGAAGGTCTCGGGGAGGGCCTGTAGCTGTCTGTCTTCCTGTCTGTCCTGAAGCTCTGCTTAGACCATCGGAAGGGAGCTATGGCAGATGTACTGGTCCAGTTCCCCCAAGAATGGTCTGAGGCCATCATGGTCTTGGCGATAACATCGATGGATTTGGAGCCAGGAAGACCTGGATTCAAATCACTTTCCATATAACACAGGATAAGTCACTTCATCTCCGTCTGCCTCGCTTTCCTCATTTGGAAAATAGGGCTTTGTGGTGAGCCTTCATTGAGATCATCTGTGCAGTGATTTTCTAGGAAGGGGTGGGGGAGAGGGAGAATTCAGCATCTTTATCAGCCATCACAGTCCTCGTCCATGAAGGAAAGAGGCAGAGGAAAGGCTGATGTCTTTCTTAATGCCACAAGGGCAGCTCTGAGCGGAGGTGCGGGCTGGGAAGGCCACCAGAGAGAGAGAGAGAGAGAGAGAAAGAGAGAGAGAGAGAGAGAGAGAGAGAGAGAGAGAGAGAGAGAGAGAGAATCCAGAGCTGGAAGGGGCCATGCCTTCCTGGGACATTTGAGTCTTCCTTCATTTCAGCGAAGTGCCAAAATAGGGATTTCAAGGTGAGAGGCACTGTTCCTCTCTACCTCAGAGGGTCGACACTTTATAAAGTCTGTTTGTTTTCCAACTTTTTACATCCCCTCCATTTCTCTAGGTACCCTCATTTCCTCCTCCTCCCCCAAACCCATCTCTTATAAGAAAACAAAGAAGAAAAACAGACAAACCAAGCAAAACCTTCAGTTCAACAGAACTCAACAACACAACTGATCCCCAGAGTCTGGATTTATCTGGAGTGTTCTGCCCCCTTCCTAATCCATCTCTGGAAAGAAAGGGGAGGGGCTTCTCTGGTCTCTTCTCCCAATGGTTTTGTTGTCTTTCTTTCCCTATGGGATGTTGAAGCCCTGCTGTAGTTCGCTTGCTTTCCTTTTGTGAAGAGTGAATCAAACTCTATCAATCAGTGACTTTTAAGTTAATCAATAAAAAATTTAAGTACCCCTACTTAGTACCTTAGCAGGCACCAAGTATGAGAGTTCACAAGTCACTTGCTAGAGTGGGTAACAACTCCAGAGGCTACTGCCCTGGGCAGTGCTAGGCAAATTGAAAGACTATGATTGGTTCTCATAAAGTGGTGAAGGGACAGGAAGTGATGTGGAAAAAGGACTATAAAAAGTTCTGAACTTTCTGTCCAAGGGGCTTCTCCTTTGAAGTTCTTTGGAGTTTCTGCTCCTTGGATCTTCTCCTTTGGACTTCTTCTTTGGAGGATGGCTCCTTGGGCCGTTTGACTGGAATTTTCAGCTTCAGGACCTTGCCTGGATCCTGCCCAGCTTGCTGGTGAGTGACTAGGATTCCCACATGGAGACTGGAACTCTGTCGGGAGTAAGTTTCATTTCAGTGGATCAGCCTTTAGGATAGGCTAGGCAGCCTCCTTAACTCTTTCCCTTCCACATTTCCCTCTTTTTACTAATATTCCAATTAACAAAATTGTTAAAAGCTGCTGATAGTTTTCCTGACTTAAGGAATAATAATTGGCGACCACTTTTTATAACTTTTAGTCAAAATCCAAATTTAACCATTATAGTCTGCATTCCGTACTAAGTCTCCCCACACATTTGGGCTTTGATCACATTCATCCTGATTTGGGACCATTTCAAAGCCAACAGCTCAGTAGTGAGCCCATCTTCCACTGCCCTCTAGAACTGAGTGTTCCCATTTGTCATCTTTTATAATCTGGGGAGTGTGAGGTGAGAGTTTCCCTTGTTTTCATTTGTATCTTGCTTAGACTTTGTGATCTGAACCATTCTTTTTTTTTTTTTAAACTCTTACCTTCTGTCTTAGAGTCAATACTGTGTATTGGCTCCAAGGCAGAAGAGTGGTAAGGGTAGGCAATGGGGGTCAAGTGACTTGCCCAGGGTCACACAGCTGGGAAGTGTCTGAGGTCAAATTTGAACCTAGGACCTCCCGTCTCTAGGCCTGACTCTCACTCCACTGAACTACCCAGCTGCCCCCCAATCTGAACCATTCTTGATGTTGTTGTCAGCAGTTTGCAATTCTTTTGAGAGCTGTTTGTTCATATTCTCTGGTCATTTCTCCACTTAGGAGTGCCATTGGGTCTTATGTATTTCTGTTAGTTGCTTCCTGATAAGATCATTGGGGGATATTTGATAGAAACATTTTCCCCAGGCAGTTGCTTCTCTACTTACCCTAGCTGCATTATTTTTTGTGAGTAAATATAATCAGAAAAATCAATTTCATTTTCCAATCATCTCTGCCCCCTGTTTAGAAATCAATGGGGTTGGCTTTGGAAGATTTGCTACTCTTCAGATTCTTTGAATGGAGTTAGTATCCATTTTTTTAAGTCAGTATCCATTCAGAGTATTGTAGAATGTGGTGTAAGATATTAGTCTAAACTCCATTTCCGCCAGACTTTCCTCCAGTTTCCCCAGAAATTCTTATTGAGTATGATATTCATTTCTAGAGAATTTATGTTTTAGAGTTTCTTGTACCTTGGGTTATTTTGTTCAGCTATTTCTGAATCTTTTTTGTCTATTCTGTGCCATTGATCTACTTCTTTTTTAAACCAGTACTGAATAGTTTTTTTTTCTTAAACCGCTTACTTTCTGTTTTAGAATCAAAATGAAATATTGGTTCCAAGGCAGAAAAGCAGTAAAAGCTAGGCAATTGGGTTAAATGACTTAACCAGGGTCACTGAGCAAGGAAGTATCCACCTAGCTGCCTCAACCAGTTGTTTTTTTTTTTAAATTAAATCTTAGTTTTATCTACATTCTACTTCCCTATCCCGAAACTGAAAAAGAAAAAGGAAACTCTTCCTTCCTTCCTTTCTTTCCTTCCTTCTTTTTCTTTCTTCCTCTCTTTTTCTCTCTTCCTTCCTTCCTTCCTTCCTTCCTTCCTTCCTTCCTTCCTTTTTCTTTCTTTCTTTTTTTCTAGAAAAATTTTCCATAGTTACATGATTCATGTTCTTACTCTCGCCTTCACCCCCAACAACTGCCCCCCATAACCGATATGCATTTCCACTGGTTTTAACATGTGTCATCAATCAAGACTTATTTCCATACTATCGATAGTTGCCCTGGTGTAGTTGTTTTGAATCTACATCCCCAATCATGTGTTCAAGCAGTTCCTTTTCTTCTGTGTTTCCTCTCCTGCAGTTCTTCCTCTGAATGTGGGCAGCATCTTTTCCGTAAGTCCCTCAGGACTGTCCTGGGTCATTGCTTTGCTGCCAGTACAGAAGTCCATTACATTTGATTATACCACAGTGTAAACATCCCTGTGTACGATGTTCTCTTGACTTTGCTCCAGAAAGGAAACTCTGGACAAGTATTCAAGCAAGACAGATTCCTGCATTGGTCACATCCAAAAAAAATACATGTTTTAATCAGCAGCCGACATTCATAATTTCTCTCAGGAGGTGGGTAGCAAGCTTGTCCAGCGGTTGTACCAACTCATTTTGGTGACTATTCCTTTATGAGGGGCATCTACATGGCACAGGGGATCGTGGATAGAGTACCAGACCTGGAGTTAAGAAGACATCTTCCTGAGTTCAAATCTGTCCTCAGACATTTACTAGTTGTGTACCCACGGCAAGTCACTTAACCTGGTTTGCCTCAGTTTCCTTATCTATAAAATGGGCAGGAGAAGGAAGTGGCAAACCCCTCCTGTATCTTCCCAAATGGGGTCACAAAGAGTGTGACATGATTGAAAATGAACAAACAACAGTTCTTTTCTCATATAGCTTGAGGCTTCCCTCAGCATGGCTTCCCATGATGTTCTGGATATTATATTCCTTCCAATACATTTTGTGATTCTTTCTGACCCTTATCAAGTCTCCCCTTTGGAGTCTGATGGGTAGAGTACTAAATAGGGACGTTCATTTTATTTTTAATTATGTTTCTGTATCGGCATGACTCGGGCTCAATACTCTCTTAGTCATCTCAATTGTTCTTGGTGTCTCATGGGAGAAACTTGGAATTCAGTCTCTTCGGGTTCTAAACGGGTGTCGGTAGATTGGACCACAGACATTTGCCGGATGTTGCAGTTATTCCGGATGGGACTTCCCTTTCTCGTGTTCTCCTCAGGATTTTGCTCTCACTGGATAGGAATGTTGTTGTTTGGGGGGGGGGGAGGGGTGATCTTTTGTATCCTCCTCCTCCACTGAAACTCTTTGTTGTGTCAGTCAGTTTATTTGTTGATTCTTCGGGTTTTCTAGAGAAACTATGATGGCACCGACAAATCGTTCCATCTCCTTCGTCTCTATGTACGAGTTTCATTACTTTTTCTTGCCTTATTGCCGTTGCAAGCTCTTCGAGCACAGACGCCCAGCACTGGAGAGTTGGAAGGGACCAGAAGCCGCTTGGTGCCACCCATACCCAGAAGTCTCCTCTTTACCACACCTAATTAGCACTGGGTGCTCAGCCTCTTCCTGAAGGCCTTCAGCAGACGTGGGAGCCCACCACCTCCTCCTGAGGCAGCAGCAGCCCTGTCCACTTGGCGGCGGCTCAAATTGTGACAAGTTGTACCCTGCAGCTTGCTGGCACAGTGGCATGGGACTTGGAGTCAGGGATGTCTGAGCGCAGATCCCGCCGCAGGCATTTACTGGCTGATTGACTTTGGACAAGTCATTCCACCTCTGTGTCTCAGTTTCCTCATCTGGAAAATATGGAGAATAACAGCACCTCCCTCCCGCATCGGTGTGAGAGAAAGAAATGACACAATACTTGTAAAGTGTTTGTTAGTATTAGTAGCATTGTGGAGTTTTTCTGTCATTGTCATTGTCATCGTCATTGCTTCTGGTTCGGGGTTCTTTAGGCAGACAGAACCACAGAGCTGAGCACAGACATCATGTCTCCCTCTCCTCCCACCCCAACGTCTTCTCATGTCGAGGCAAAACACACCAAGCACCATTAATAGAATCTCATGGGACAAACTCAGAGCTCTTCCCCACCCTGGCTGCCCTCCTCTGAGACCCCGCAGCTTACTCACAGTGCCCTGCACCGAATACAGTCTACCACGGGGACAAAATAGTGCAACCATCCCTCTCTCTTCCCGTAGGCCGAGCTCCTCCTCTTAATGACGCCCGGGATGACGACAGGCCTTTTTGCTGCGCCCACTCGGCCACCCTCTATCGAATGCGAATCTCACTAAACCCTTCATCGGGGTGACGCTGCGTGTTATACCACAGCATTGACTTCTTGGGAGCTCCATTGACAATGAGGATTATGTCTGGTGCCACCAGAGGAAGAGGCTCGTCCTTGCTTTCCTGCGGTATTTGCCACTGGGGAAGCTTCGAGCATTTCAAGGTGATGGTGCCAATTCTTCATTTCTGCTGCATCCTGACGGCTCGCTTGGTAAAGCCCTGGCCATCGTCGGGACTTTTCTGCATCTGCTGCCATAATGCTGTGATGGGCGAGATCTTTGTTTGCAATCTGTGGAGCATTCACAGAGGTTTGGTGCCTTCTTTGGGGAGGCTTGCAGAGCCCTTTCCGTGGCCGCTCATCTACCTGTGGGGTCCACTCGTCACCGAGTTCTCACTTTCAGCTCCTAGAAGCTACGGCAGTTACAGACAGGCACCTGCACCTGGGTAAAGCCGTCTCGGCAGATGGGCAAACCAAAGCCGGGGACAGCGGACGGGCCTCAAAGCCACTGGTGAGGTAAGGGCGTGGCTACCCCAAGCAGAGGAAGCCTTTCCCCAGTGGAAGGGTGGATAAGAACGATTTATTCCAGGGGCCAAGAAGGTGGCCGACATGGGGGTGACGCAGGGCTTCCAGGGCCATCCACTGCAATCCCAGGCCACCTCCAGTTGTCCTTATTTTGTCTTGTCACTGGACTTGTCACAATGACTCTGGGAGAGAGTGTGAAGCGATGTCTGAGTGCAACTTTCCAATGTACCCAAATGTCAAGATGACAGCCACGAGTGGTGTCATTGGTCCTCTTCCAAAAGAAGGATGAACAACAACAAATTTTTCAGTATGACAAAGTATGTTTATTTTTCTAATCATGTTGACCCTTCCTTGGATTCCTGGTATATATCTGACTATCCTAGTGAATGGCTTTGGGGACAAATTTATTTTTACTTTTATTTATTTGGGGGGGACGAATTTTATATTGTCTTTTGGACAGGATTTAAAAAATAATTTTTGTATCAATATTCACGAATGATCTTGGCCTGAGGTATCTTTTTCCATTTTCCTTTGGCTTTATTCTTCCTTGGTTTAGACCAGATTCCCAAAGTGGGCGCCACCACCCCCTGGCGGGTGCTGCAGCGATCCAGGGAGGTGGTGATGGCCACCCTTTTTTTGTATGATGTTCTATTCTGAGTTCAATAAATAGTTTCATAATTTCCAGGGGGCAAAGTAATATTTTTTTCTGGAAAGGGGGCGGGAGAACCGCTACTTTAGACATTAGTACTACATTTATCTTAGGAAATCTTCCTGCATTTTGAGAATCACTTCTGCAGTGTAAATATCGTTCTTTAAACATTTCTTAGAATTCTCTTATAAATCCAGCTAGACAGGAGTTTTGTCCTTGATAGTTTATCTAGAGCTATTCCAAGACTGCTTTCTGAAGTTGGATTATTTATGATCTCATTTGGTATTTTTGTTCATTGGTATTTTACATTTCTGGAGATAATCTGCTATTTTTTAAAATCTTAGTTTTGCTGACGTAGAATTGTGTGCTGATCCTTCTTTTCTGTCTGTTGTGATTTCACCTTTTCATATTTGATTTTCCTTCTGAAGATCATTTTTTAAACCTTTACTGTCCACCTTAGACTCAATACTGTGAACTGGTTCCAAAGCAGAAGATTGATAAAGGCTAGGCAATGGGGGTTAAGTGACTTGTCCAGGGTCACATAGCTAAGGAAGTGTCTGAGGTCAGACTTGAACCTATGACCTCCCATCTCTAGGCCTCAATCTACTGAGCCACCTGGCTGTCCCTATGGTCATTAAAAAATTTTTTTTTAAAACTCTTACCTTCCATCTTAGAAGCAATATTGTGTTTTGGTTCCTAGGCAGAAGCATAGTACAGGCTGGGCAATGAAGATTAAATAACTCCGTGGTCACACAGCTAGGAAGTGTCTGAGACCACATGTGAAACACCTCTAGACCTGGCTCTTAATCCACTGAGCCACCTAGTTGCTTCCCCCATCCAGGGTAATTTTTTTAAATTAAAATTTTTTTCTTTATTTTATTCCAGTAACACATTTATACATAAGTTTTCCATGGTTACATGATTCATGTTGACACCCTCCCCTCTTCCCTCCCCACTGCTGGAGCTGATAAGCAATTCCACTGGGTTATACATATATTATCACTCAAATCCTATTTCTATATTGTAATAGAGTAATCTTTTAAAACCAAAACCCCAAATTCTATATCCATAGAAACAGGTGATACATCATATGTTTTCTCCTGTGCTTCTTCTGCTCCCACAGTTCTTTCTCTGAATGTGGAGAGCATCTTTCTCGTAAATCCCTCTGGATTGTGCTGGGTCTTTATCGCTGCTAGTAGCAAAGTCAATTACATTTGATTGTGCTACAATGTATCAGTCTCTGTGTACAATGTTCTCCTGGTTCTGCTCCTTTCACTCTGCATCACTTCCTGGAGGTCTTTCCAGCTCTTTCTGAAATCATCCTCTTCATCATTCTTTTTTTCTTTTTTTTAAACCCTCACCTTCTGTCTTGGAGTCATTACTGTGTCTTGGTTCCAAGGCAGAAGAGTGGTGAGGGTGGGCCATGGGGGTCAAGTGACTTGCCCAGGGTCACACAGGTGGGACATGTCTGAGGCCGGATTTGAACCTAGGACCTCCCGTCTCTAGGCCTGGCTCTCTATCCACCCAGCTGCCCCTAGAACATGTTTATATATAATTATTGATGACTTTGATTTCTTCCTCTGAAAAATGGCTGTTCATATCCCTTGACCATTTGCCAATTGGGGAACGCCTTGGTTTCTTAGTTCCTTATTATATATTTGAGAAATTAGACCAGGGTAATTTTAAAGAAAGAGCCAAGAAGGAGTAGTGATGCTGGGCATGACACACGAAGGAGAAAGAGGAGTTAATGTTGACACTAACCTTTTGGACCTCGTGACGGTGTCACCAACAGAATCAGGAAAATTGGGGAGGTGGCTCAGTGTTTATAGTTAGGTTTGGGATCTGTTGGGCATGAGGGAAATCCTGGACACATCAGTGGAGATACCACAGGGACGAATGGGAACCTGAGATTAGGGAAGTTAGTTCAGAGGGACAGGTAGGTGGTACAGTGGATAGAGTGCCAGGCCTGGAGTTGGGAAGACTCATCTAAGTTCAAATCTGGCCTCAGACACTTACTAGCCTTGTGACCCTGGGCAAGTCACTTTCCCCTTTTTGCCTTCATTTCCTCATCTACAAAATGATCTGGAGAAGGAAATGGCAAACCCTTCTACTATCTCTACCAAGGAAACTTCAAATGGAGTCACAAAGCCAGATGCGACTCAGAAAAGACTGAAGGTCCAAGGCCAGGGCTGGGGCTGGACAGGCTCTAGATGTAGATTGACTAGGAATGACCCACTGCAGGGAGGCAGGAAGCCTTTTTCAAGGATCTGAAAATGGCTGTGAGTCTCTTTGTTGGAGGTGATTAGGAGGCAGTTACCAAAGTGCCATCTGCCGTCTTTGCCATTAGCTCCTCCGCTTGCTTTGCCTCCATGAACATCAGATGCTCCTCTAGCACACAGCCCTGTCCCAGGTCCACTTCATCTTCCTCTTGTGTGTTGTCGTCCCCCATTAGATGATAAGCTTCTTGAGGGCAGGGACTAGCTTTCTTTTCTGTACTTGTATCCCCAGAACTTAGTGCAGTGCCTGATACTCAGAAAGCACTTAAGAGATGTTGATTGACTTCCAGACCTTTTTATGAACGAAAGGCCAGGCAACTGCTTCAGGCAACACTCAATGATCTCCTCACTGAGGGGAGAGTCGCGACCCCCCCCCCCCCTCCCCGGGCAGCACCAGTGGATGGCTGAAGAGCTTGGCTTGATGCTGAGCTTAGTCAGATCCTTCCCAAGACCTCGTTTGTAGGAGAAATTGGAAGGACACGAAGCACCAAAGGCCGGGTATTGGGCGATGATCCATTCCTGTGGTACTGACAGGGGAGCCACCATTTCTGGGTCCAACTAGCTTGACTGCCAATGTAGGAAAGGGGACGAGACACTTGGGATGAGGAGGGAGAGAGATGGATCGACCTGCACGAGCGAACCGGGACGGCAGCCAGAATGGAGTGCATGTGGGGATCCCAAAGAGGAAACGGCCCCAGTATAACCGCTGCAAGTCCTGAGCAAGAAGACAACACGGCAGCTACTTTAGAACAGACGAGGCGAGGGGCAGCTGGGTAGCTCAGTGGAGTGAGAGTCAGGCCTAGAGACGGGAGGTCCTGGGTTCAAATCCGGCCTCAGCCACTTCCCAGCTGTGTGACCCTGGGCAAGTCACTTGACCCCCATTGCCCACCCTTACCACTCTTCCACCTAAGAGACAATACACAGAAGTTAAGGGTTTAAAAATAAAATAAAATAAAAAGAGAGAGAGATGAGGTGTCTGAGACCAGGGAGCTTCTAGCCCTCAAGCGGTGTGTTGTCATAGGCTCGTGGCACCACCGGGTAGAGGACTTCAATAAACCAGAGTCAGGGACTGTGTTCTAGTCGATGAATTAGACTTTTCCTGCTGCGCCTGGGAAGGCGAAGAGCAATGAAGAGAAGCTGCAAAGGGTTCAGAGGCAAGTTTGTGAGGCAGAGAGTATGCCAGAAGGCTAGAAAAGTCAGCGGGAGCCACTGGGACTCCACAGGGAGGAGCTATCGCTGTCTCGGAGGCAACAGGCCGCTGTCCTGGAGTTTAAGCAGGGGAACGGCCTGGCCAGGCCAAGACTTGGTAAGAACACTTTAGTGGGTGTGCGGTTGATGGATTGGACAGCGGAACATGGAACGGGGAGACTACAAGACCATGGCAACAGCCCTGGGGAAGCTGGTGGCCATGGAAACGAGGGGAAGAGGGCAGAGAGAAGTAATGCAGTGTGCGTAAAAGCAATGAGAAGACGATTGTCAGAATTTGGAGAATGAGGGAGGAAGTAGAGTCAAGAGTGCTTTCGAGATTGTGGCCCTGGCGAAGAGGAGAATGGGGGGGGGGGGTCCTCAACGGAGAGAAGTCCGGACACACGGCATCGGAGATGCCAAGAGGACGTTCAGGCAGAAATGCCAGTGTGCTGCTTGTCGTTATTCTTCTGTTGCGTCTGAAAAGTTTGCCATTTCCTTCTCCGGCTCATTTTACAGATGAGGAAACTGAGGCCAACAGGGTGACGTGACTTGCTCAGGGTCACACAGCTAGGAAGTGAGGCTAGAGTTGAACTCCTGAAGATGAGTCTTTTGCAAGCTCAGCGCTCCACGGTGCCAGCTAGCATGTCAGCAAGTAATGGGTCATAAAGGAGCTCAGGGGAAATCCTGGGCTTGACTATGTCCATATAGGCGGCATCTGCTTGGAGATGGTCACTAAGCCCCAGAGCTGATCCAGTGACCAAGTGAAAGGCCGTGGAGGAGGAGGGGGAGGAAGTGGGGAAAGGACGGGTAGGGCCGTATTCACCCTCTGGAAACCCAGGCCTCTCGGGTGTTTGTGTGGGTGCGCATGCCCACCTGCCCCCCGTGCACAGATACGCATCCACACGCCACATGTGCCATGGCCTGGGGCTGCCGGTCTCCATGCTGCTTAGCCTGTTGTCAGGACTGTGCTGGCGCCACACAGGATCCCAGCTAAGGTCCACGCTGTCCGTGGGCCTCCGGCCGGGGCTGGCAGCCCTCGCAGGGCCCTCACTTTGGCTCTTTTGCAGGATACTGGCTGCCCAACTACAAGCTGAAGTCCTCGTGGGCCACGGGCCTGCATCTGTCTGTCCTGTTTGGCCACACGGAGAGCCTCTTGGTATTGCTGGACCATCACGCTACCATCAACTGTCGACCCAATGGGAAGACCCCCCTGCACGTGGCTTGTGAAGTGGCCAATGTGGAGTGTGTCAAGATCCTCTGTGACCACGGAGCCAAGCTCAATGCCTACTCGCTAAGTGGCCACACAGCCTTGCACCTGTGCACCACGGAAAGCTCCATAGTCTGTGCCAAGCAGCTGGTGTGGAGAGGTAAGTCATTTCCTCTTGGCCCTTCCCTGGGCTTCCACCAGCCTCCTGGCATCTCCGGGGGGGAAGCAGCCACCTTACTAGAAGAGCGAGTGGTCTCTGGCTGCCCTGGCACGAGTGAAGGGCCCGGCGCGCAAGGCCACGGAGGTCCCGGGCCCACAGAAACCACTCTTTCCTCCTCCCATAGCGCAGCAGGTCTCCCCCTCGGGGCCTCTGGGGAGCCAAGAGAAAGCGAAGAGAGGATACCCCAAAGGGCCTTGGGCAGGCCCTCCCGGGAGAGCCTCCTGCAGAGGCCTGCAGCCACTCCTCCCGCCTCCAAGGCCAGCCCTCCACAGGTTCTCCCAGTTCAGTGCAAGAGGCAGAACGGGACGAGGGACAGGAAAGCTCCTCCCTGGGCCACAGGCGGACATGCCCTCCTGGAAAGGGGGCACGGGCAGGCCTGGGAGCGCTCGGGGGAGGCATGGCCAGCCCCCGGGGCTGCCCTCAATCCCGGCGAGTGCTGTGAGACACCACCATGCTGGCATCTGGGAAGCCGGTTCCTCCCAGCACGCCCAGGCTGCCGCCCTTTCCTTCCGGTGCTCCTCCCGGCCCGTGGACTCTTCCATGCTGTTCCCGGGGCCTCGGGCCCAAACGCTGATACTGCCGGCAATGCGGCTCTCACTGGCCCGGCTTCCCTTCGGATCCTCCCAAGGTTCCCCGAGCCGGAAGCCGAGAAGCCAGCCTGAGCTGCTGGGAAGGGGGGGCTCTTAGCCCAGGTGGGGGAAGAGCGTGGGGCGCCCCGCAGGGCTCATGCCTTGTTCTCCACCCCTGCATTCCTCGAGGCTTCCTGCCAGGCCCCACAGGGGTGGCCGTTTGCCCGAGGCACAGAAGTCCGTCATGCCGGAGAGGGATGACGAGGAGCCAAGTCAAACGGCGTCATAAGAGCAGAAGGCCAGGCGAGGACCCGAAGGGACGGCCGAGCAGCAGACGGGGAAGGCCGGCCCAGCGCCCGCCCGACGTGTCCAGGAGCCGGTGAGTCCCTGGCGTCTCTCGCCTGGGCAGCGGAAGGGCTTATCCTGCCCCAGCCGGTGTCCCCGTTGAATGGATCCAGCAGGCTCCGCAAACGTGAGCAGCAGGAGAGGCACCGGGCAGACAACCGAAGGCCGGCCGGGAGGCTCAGAGCACAAGGAAGCCGGTGCCGAGGGCGGTGAGGCCCGGCCGTGTGAACCCACGAGGCCGAGCCTGGGCTCTGGAGCCCTGCCCGAGCGTGGCCGGGGGCGAAGGAGGCTCACAAGACTGTGGCAGGGAGGAGGGGAGCCAGGGCCGCCCCTGCCAAACAGCCCCATCAAGGGACCCAAAAGAGCCCCAGGAGGCTGCCCAGGAGGCAACCGAGGAGCATCCTGGGGGGTCCCTACAGTCGAGGGAGAAGAGAATGTCCAGCGTGGCGGCGACGTGCTGCCACCTCCTATTGCAGGTGCCTCCTCCGCCCCGTGGCCTCTCCCTGTGGTTAGCTGCTGCGGCAAAGCCGCGGGCCCGGGCACGCCTGGCCATGCACGCTGGCGAGGGCACGAACCAAAGACAGCTCCCTGGCACTCCCGCTGCCCACGGAGGAGGCGCCCGGCCACATTCAGCATGCCAGCCACGTGGCCTGGACTTGGAACCTAAGAGGGGAAAAGGCAACCCAGAGGCGGCAGGAGCCGGTGCCCAGTTCTATGAGTAGCCGAGGCCAGGCGAGGCTATTGGCTTTAAGGAGCTTCCCGTGTGGGCAGCCGCCCTCTTTCTTCCAGGGTTTTCATTTCTTCCTCTATGTGCTGCAAGGCCCATTGGGGCAGGGTGGGACAGCAGGAAGAGCCCGGACTCAGAGCCACGGGAGCTGGGTTCGAATCCTGCCTCCGGCCCCTTCCCTCCTTAACAACGCTCCCAACCTCTTCCCCTCCCCCTTTTCCTTTTGGGCCGGAATCGCCCTTAAAGCCCCTACTGCGTGCCCAGGGAGGACCCGCTTTCACTGCGGGGAGGGAAGGGGCCCCGGGCTCCCTGGCTGGAGGGAGGGCGGCCTGGAAGGGGGCGCCGCGCCGGGTTCCGGGGGGGGGGCGGCCTAGGGATGAGTCCCCTGAGCCCCGCCTGGCGGCTCCTGGGGCCGGTGACGGGAGGGGGCGCTTGGCGGGAGAGAGCCGCGGGCCGGGGCTGGCCTCCAAGGCTCCTCGCCCAGGAGGTGGCGCCCTTGCCCCAAACGAGCCTCGTGCCTCGAGGGCAGCGGGGGGTGGGGTG
>NC_058134.1:741640-752375 GCF_016433145.1 Gracilinanus agilis
CCGTGGCGTCGCCTTCGGGCAGTGAGGGAGGTGCCCCCAGCGCCCCCTTCTCTCCACCCGCCTCCTCCGCGGGCCGGCGCCTGCCTGCCCCACTGCAGCCTCCGGGGATTTCAGCCAGGCCGCCCCCTCTTGGTTTCGGGGTCTCTTCGGGGCCCGGCCTCAGTTTACCTAGAGGGCCCGGAGGTTGGGCTCTTCTTTTTCCACCCCTACAGACCCTCTGGCCGAGGACGGGAGCTCTCCAGCCCCTTCCCCCCCCCAGCCCCGAACACCCTCCACCAGGCATCCCCTGACTCTCCAGATGAGGAGACTGAGGCCCCCCGAGAGGAAATGACCCGCCCAGGGTCAGGAGCCATCAGAGCCCCCTTCCTCTAAGGCCAGTCCCAGCATCCTTTCCACCGACCTGCTGCTCAGACCCCTGGGGGGGAGGAAGCCCCAGAGTGAGCCCATCCCCCATGAGGCCATAGCGGAGGGGGAGGGGAGGGCCGAGGCTGCCGAGGGAAGCGCAGCAGGAGGAAGTCAAATCAAATGGCAAAGTTTTGCCCAAACAGAAAGTGGAGGACATCGCTTTGCAGCCAGGATCACCAGAGAAGGCGCCGCGGCTCCTTCCCTCCTTTCCGGGGGCTGGATGGAGACGGGGGGGGGCCTGTTTCGTGGCCGGCTGTGCTGGGGGGGTGTCCCTGCCCTCCCGGAGGCAAGACTGTGTCCCTGTTTCCCAGGGAATGAGAGCCCCCAGCCGCTCAGCCGCGTGGTGTCAGAGGGAGGACCCGAACCCAGTTCTTCTGGCCCTGAATGGACTGTTTTGGGCGGGGCTTGAGCGCACGAGGACAGGCCGTGGTTTGGCCTCCTCCGCTCGGTCCCTGGTTCGGGCTGGGTCTTGGCAGCGGGGCACGGAGTCCCGAGACGGGCCGGGGCTTATTTTGGGAGGCTCTGAGCCCCGCTGCCCCTGGCCTCCTCCCTTGGGCTCCCTCCACCCTCAAGCCGGGCCCCGGTAACTGCCAGGCCACGGCTGCTGGGCGGGGGTCGGTCTCCCTCGGGTGACACTTTCTCGGGGGGTTCCCGAGGCCCCGGGCCGAGCCGAGCAGGGAGTCAGGCCCAGGACAGGCAGGAGAGGGAGGCCAGAGCCCAGGAACCTCCTCTCTTCATGGGCACCTTCCATGGTCCCTCCATGGCTCTGGGGTCTGGGAGGGGAAGGAAATAGGGACCGTACACACCCTTGGGGAGGGGGGTGGCGTACTGCCCCGGGACTGCAAGAATGCTCATCCCCATTTGCCAGAGAAGTAAACTGAGGCTCATCAAGAGGAAGAAACTCCCTCTGGTCACGCTGGCTCCAGGGCCAGGACCTTCTGGCCACTCTCTTACCCTGGGGAACAGGAAGGTGCAGTTTCGTGGCCCTGGGTAAGTCTCCTTACCTCCCGGACCTCCGTCATCTCTGTCCAATGAGAGGCCTCCGAGGGCCCTCCAGATGCCCCGCCTACACGGCCTGGACCCCTAAGCCTTCCTTCAGGGCTGGGAGACAGGATACAGCAGCCTCAGGTGGGGAGGCACAAAGGGTGGCCCTCGCTGGTGCCTCCACCCTGGGGGGGAGGGGAAGGGGGCTCCAGGGTGGCCCTACGAGGAGAGAGAAGCTGCTGGGGAGCAGCTCGTGCCCACAGCCTGCCCTGCGAGCCTTCCCGGGAACGATGAAGAATGGGCCCAGGATGGCCTTTTTTCAGGCCCCAGAAAAGCCAGAAGCCCCAAAGGCCACCCAGAGGCCAGAGCAGAGATGGGCGACACGGGCCCTCGCGATGGTCAGTGGGCCCCGCCAGCGCCGAGACCCGCTGAGGGCCTGGATGCCCCCCCCCCAGCAGCGACTGAACGTCCTTCCCCTTCCCATTGGGCCTCACTGCCCAAGTGAGAACTGCAAAGGTGGGGGAGGGCCAGGGCCGCCTCTCTCTGTCCCCCCAGGCCTCCCCCATCACTGAGTCCAGGCCCCCCTCCCTGAAGAGGGAGCGTAGATACAGGCCACGGGGAGGCCACTGATGCCCCAAGCCATGACCAAGACCACTGGGCCAGGACGGCGTGCCAGTGCTGGAGGGCCAGGGCTGGGCAGTGGGGCTCGCTTCAGCCCTTCCCCTCCCCAACCCTTCTCTGCAGGGGCAGCTCTCTTCAGCCGGCCCAGCCCAGCTGTGCCACCTCTCCAGGACACGCTGCTGCCTGTGGCGGCCTCTAGTGGCCTCTCTGTGGCCCGGCGAGGCTGGGAAGGAGCCCCAGCAGGCCTCCAGAGGGGCACAGAGGGCACTTGCTCCAGAATGGCTCCTTAAAGGTCTCAGACCCAGGTGTCCTGGGCTGTCCCTGCCCAGAAAGGTCACCCCCTCCCAAGGCCAGCCCCTGCCCCAGCCCCTGAGCCTTCACCTTCCGCGGGGAGTCTCCTCCGGCCTCTGAACTGGCAGCAGCACCCATGGGATCAAGGACAGACAGCTCCACGCCAGTCAGCTGGGAGGAAGACCCTGGGCAGGTGCTTGGGGCGGCCAGCAGGCCAGGAGGCAGAGAAGGTGCTGGGGAGGGGACGGGCAGACGGGCCCATCCAAGAACCGGTCTTTAGCTGGGCTGGAAGGGATCTGATGGGAGCCTGGCCCAGGCCCCCCATTTTGCAGAGAAGGAGACTGAGGCTCCACAGGGAAAGTCACCTTCCCAGGGTCACACAGGGAGTGGCAGAGCCAGGACTCTAACCGAGGCCTCGGACTCGACATGCGGAGCTCAGCTCAACCAGACCGCCATTCTCGCTGCACTCAAGGAGCCTCTGGGAGAACTGAGGAGCGGAGGAGCATTTATTCATCTGGCACCCTGGACTGGCAGGATGGCTCCGCCCCCCCCCCCCCCCCCGGGACTTCCAGGATTAATCGATGAGAGAGACAGAGAGAGGAGAGACACAGAGAGACACAGAGACAGAGAGAGACAGAGACAGAGAGAAGCAACAACGTGGTCAGAGCTGGCCACCAGGTAGAGGATGGGGCATAAAGGCAGGCGTATAGTCCAGTGGCCCGGTGGGATCTCTTGGACTCGGCCATCAGTTGGACATGGAAGAAGGCAAGTGTGAAGCCTCGGTGTGGCAGTGAGCAGCGACTGGGGGCTCGGCCTCGGAGCGCACCCGTTGCCCGCCTGCCCGCCTGCCCGCCATCTCTGGGACCTCATCTGCCCAGCGGCAGCATTTGCTAGGAAGAGAGGAAGTCCTCGGAGCTCTGACACAGCCCGGCTCTCTCCCTGGTTCCTGGCTGGCAGAGGCATCCAGACACTACAGGCCTTTGGCCTTTGGCCTCCGCCACAGCCCTGCTGGGGTCACCACGATGTCACCAAGGGCTCCGGGGCCACACAGGGCGGCTGGCCTCCCCTTGGCCTTCGGGCGTGCTCAAGGAGAGCTTCCTGCCTATCTGAAGAGTGGGAGGGGGGCTCTGGCCCCGAGTGCCGACCCGGCTCGTTTCAGACAAGCAGCCAGGGAGCCCCCGAAGCGTCACCCAGAAGCCAAAGGGGCAGCAGCTGCAGCCTCTGAGCCGAGAAAGTCTGTCAACAGATGACTGCGAGGGCTTCTCCGGTCAGAGTCGTCCCGGGCGGGCAGGGGGCCTGGCAGCTGGCAGAGCCGCCCCCACCCCTCGCCGAGCCTCACCCGGGGATAGCGGCCGCTTCCCTCCCCCCGAGCCCAGCTTCCAGAAGCCCAAGAGGCCCCCTCAGCCAAGCAGGGCCTGGCTCCGGGCCTCCAGGCCAGACGTGCAGAGGCGTCGCCCTCAAAGCACTTCAGAGCTTTTGCCTGGCGGCTCCAGGGCCCTTCCTTTCCCCATATGCAGCGGGATGGACTCGGGCCTGAGCCGCTGGGGCAGAGGGATGGGGTGGGGGCAGCTTGTCCAGGAGGGAGCCGGAGGGGCTGCCCCTTTTGGGGTCCCAGACCCTCGGCGGCCACCCGGTGAAGCCCGTGGACCCCGCTGGAGGTGGGGGTCTACCGGACAAAAGAGGACACGTCCGGGGCGAAGGAAAGCAGCCACCCGGAGGTTCAGACAGACCGAAGACCGTCTCGGAGCTGTGTCAAGAGCTCCCGACTCTGGAGCGGCTCCCGCATCCATTATAGGCAGCGAGGAGCAGGGCTGAGTTCAAATGGCGCCTTGGGCACGTGCCAGAAGGCTGAGGGAGAGCGGGGAGGCCAGAGAGCACTATTCCCGGGAGACGTGAGTTCTGAGAGGAAGATGCTGATCTGCTGGAGGAAGCTGGGATGGGGACGGCCAGCAGGCAGGGGCATAGCACAGGGCAGAAGGAAAAACACTGCTCCTAGAGTTGAGGCCTGGATTCGAATCCCGCCCCTGGTGACCTTCCCCAAGCAGCGCGGCCCGGTCCTTTCATCTCCTCTGACCTCAGTTTCCCCGTCGTCAGACGAAGGGGTGGCCCAGGGAGGCTCGAGAGCCCAAAGACCGAATTGGGCATCAGTGGAGAAGGAGACGAGAGTGGAGTCTGTGGAGGAGAGGGCACCCGAGGGCGAGGGCAGCTCTCAGACGCGGGGCCCAGTTGTCCCTCCAGGAAGGCGCTCCCAGTTCTCTGAAAGCATCAGGCTTATCCCAAGGTATGTGTCAGAGCCTGGGGATGGGGCCTCCCAGGGTAGTGAGGACAGGACCAGGGAGGACCCGCCACCTGCTGCTCCAGGCTTGCGGCCTCTCCCCCAGCAGCATCCCGAGCCCCTTCCTGCCAAACCAACGGGGCCCAGCAGTGTGGGTGGCCTGGGGACGAGCCGGGCCGGGCCGCTCCCCGGCTTCCCTCAGAGAACTGCTGCCACGAATGGTCTCACTGGAAATCCTTGGGAAGGAGGCCGAGGCCAGCTGTGCAGCCTGCCCGCGTCCACGACCGCCCTGTCTCCCTGCCTTCCCACAAAGCCAGGGTGCCCAGGTGACGAGGCCCGACGAGAGCCCGTCTCGCTGCTTGGGGAAGGCCAGGGGAAGCGGGAGGCCCCGCAGGACGGAGTTCCAGTGCAAAGTGGGCACCACCAAGACCGAAGAGCAGCTCCCGCAGTGGCCCCCCAAGCCGCGATGGCTGTTCGAGAGTTCCTGGGTGCCCCCCCGCCCCGGCCATCACCACTCTGGGGGATCAGAATGGATTCCGGCTCTGTGTCTGGGGGCTGGACAAGCAGGGAGGGGGCCTGGCTGGCTGGCTGGAGGCAGGCGCTGGGAGTGGTCCGCTTGCTGGGGAAATAAAGATGAGATTCAGGAGGCCATTTCTGTGGAAATGCCAAAAAAGAAGCAGCAGGTAGACCACCAGGCCCAGAGTTCAAATCCAGCCTCAGACACTTATTAGCTGGCTTGCCCCGGGCATGTCACTGTTTGCCTCATTTTCCTCACCTGTAAAATGAAAATAAAAGCAGCACCTCCGTGGCAGGGGTGAGCCCAAGGGTGCCAGCGAGGTGCCAGCCTCCCTCCACGTTTGCCCCCAATTACTCATCTCACGAGGCTGCTGAGAAGATGAAATGCTTCCAGACGACAATAAGAACGACCACGACGACGAAGACGACGGTGGCTGATGTTTGCAAATTACGCTGTGACGGGACTCATTTGGTCCTCGACAGCAACCCCGGGAGGTGGGCCTATTTTTGCCTCCGTTTGTGAAATGGGGAAACTAAGGCAGACAGTCTCCGAAAATGGGTTTGTCATTCCTCTTTGCCAGTATGGTGGGTGGGGGCAGAAGCTTAGAGCCCCCTTTCTCCCGCTAGGAGGATTTGGAGCATTTCCGGATGGGTGCCCATGGAGACATGGGTGCCTCTCAGATAGCTTTCTCTGCAGTAGGAGCGCAGAGAGGGCAGGCACTCCCTGGAGGCTGCCCGGTGCTCTGGGCATCCCCTCCCTGAGCTCTTGGAGCTCTGAAGCCTGAAAGTGCATCTCCTACGTGTGCTGCCACAGCAGGAGGGACTCGGCCTGCCCTTGCTTCTGCCAAGCTGCCCCAGCCTCCCATGACCTCGAGATTCTCTCCCCATTAAAGCACCAACACTTCTCCTGCTACCACGGCTGCGAAGCCGGAAATCCCGAGAGTCACCCGTGCAGGTCATGGGGCAGGACACTGGGGAGACGGAGAGGCCGTGCTCACCATGATCAGAAGAGGAGGTTAGCCAGGCTTTCACTCGGGGGATGCTTTTTGTTAAGTAGTCACCAACGGAAGTCTGGGCATAAGACCTAGGTTCGAATCCTGCCTCACACAGTTCCCAGCCATGTGACTTTAAGCAAGTCTCCATTCCCTCATCTGTGAAATGGGGATAATGTGTGAGTGGAAGTTACATGACCATGTTACCTAGACCTGCCACAAAGTAAGGTGGCATCCTCTCCGCGAGACCCTCCCTGTGGCCTTGATGACTTCTCCGTCACAGTAACCCCAGGGTAGGTGGGTCAAGAAGTGCTATGAAACATGCCCTGTGTGCCAGGCCCTGTGCTAAGAGTGGTGTAACATGGGTGAACTGCCTCACAGAACTCCAGGAGAGGGGCAGTTGGGGCAGTTAAGAATGTGGGTATAAAAGCAGGGCACCCAGCTTGGCCGGTTCACTGTTTGGGGGGGCAGAGGGAGCTGGGTGGCTGGAAGGGCTCTAGGATCACTTCTTCTCAGTAGCTTCGCTTGTCTCTAACCCAGAGAGCAGGGTGGATCATTGCTATATACTCCGCGCAGACTGTTTCCTTAAGGCTGTGGGCACTGTGACACCACCTTGCCTGCAGGGTCCCAGCCAACCCCAAACCACTGCAGATCTACGATCAAGACCATCGCTGCCATCTTGGACTTGTTATTATTTGATTTTAGGACATAGTTTAGATTGTGAGGGAGTTTAGGGAGAAATAGCTTATTCAGAGGCTTTCCCCTCTGGGGGTGGGGGAGGGGGGAATAGCCACTCTGGCAGCACCTTGAAGATCATAGATAGATTTTACCTCGCCCTCAAAGCTAGACCTTTTCCCTCCTTCCCAGTTTCCCTGAATTAATAAATCCCTCCTCTTGTTAAGAGTGTGTGACTGAAGCCCAGTCCATACATTACCTAAGCCAAATCTCCATCTTGGCAGGTCCTGAGAGTAGTTGTGATCCAGTGATCAGGAAAGCTGTTTGAAGACATCCTGAGCATGTTAGCCATCTTGTGTTTGGGGAATAGGCCTCAATTAGTGGAAGTCGTTAATTGCTGTGGGATTATTCCTGTTTACTAGCCAGTTTAGCCCTGTAAAAGCCAAGTCACATAACAGCCATAACTGGGATATAGGCAGTTCTGTGGGTCAGTTACCAATGCCTTCAACTGCTCGGGGCAGGTGGGGGGGGGGGGAGAGGAGAAAGAATTCTGTCAACTCACTCCCCTCCCCCTTGCTAGAGGTTTGAGGTTTTTGGCCCGGGGTTTGGAGCCTGCTGCTGCATCATTGCTGACTGGTCCCATTTTTACACTGGGGATACACAAAGCGTCTAAAACAGTCTCTGCTTGCAAGGAGCTAATGAGGGAAATGGCCTGAACACATGCACACAGTCATGGCCAAATGGGGCAGAAAGACTTGATGAGAAACAACCAAGAGTGGGGGGACCCTTGGGAGGGGCTTCCTTATAGAGGTCCTGCTCTATAACCAGAGACTAATCTGAGTGGCCTGGGTGGTTGTCAGACGCAAAGAATGAAACAGATTGGAAGCACGGCTTGTTAGCTCATTGTACTTCAAGAAATACTGAAGTAGCCACTTTATTATAAAGGAAATTAAAGATCCCATCCCCCCAAAGCCCAAGAAAGTTTCCCATAGTTACAGAGAGCAGGATTTTTACTATAGTCAACAAAATCCTTAGAAGCCTCCAAGGTGTAGACAAAAAAACCTATGCTAAACTATCAACTACACGTGTCATCTTTAAGTGGAGCCTGGGACATCTCCGTTAAGTCGGAAAGCCCCGTCAGTTTCTCGGCCTTGGTGGTATTAAACAATTTTTTTGAGCCTCATTATTTTACTTTAATTCTGGGCAAAATGCCCTGCCAAGGGTTCGGCCTTGGCCGTACCAGCCATCTGTGTTCTCGGGCAAAGGGGAACAGAGTTAGCCCCCCTCCTGCTGGAGTGCTGAGAGCCCAAAGCTTTTTCAATAAGACTAGAATGCATTTTGAAGGAAGGTGAGAATTATGAAAGGAATCAAAAGAGGAATCTCAGATTTTTATCTTAGATATCCCACACCTGTCTTGTCCCATATTTAGATAGGGCGGAGAGATCGATACACGGCTCTGCCGGTCTGTATTGATCTTTTGAGGGGGTCCAGATAAAAATATCTACTTGAGATTCTAATTTCTCTTAATAGCTCCCAATGCTTCCTGTAAGAGGGGACGTTAGCTGAAGACTTGAAGGAAGCCAGGGAAGGTGGTAGATAGGGCTGAGGAGGGAGAGCATAGCCAGAGGGAATGCTCAGAGCCAAGGGAAAGAGCATCTTCTAGAAGGGCCAGGAGGGCAGAGTTATGGGACTGCAGAATGCTCGATGTGTGCCTGGGGGCCCTTGGGAGGCTGAAGAGGGAGGACCGGCTTTCAAAGTCAGAGAGGATTCAGCCCACCACCCTCTGCAGGATTTCATGTGGGTCTCCTCCAGGTTTCTTTCCAAAATTCTTCCACAGCTCAGCCCTTTTTCCCTGAGCAGAAGTCAGAATTCCACTCAGATGTCCAATCATGGCCCACAATTGATTTCACCTTCCACCTACTGCTGGGCATCCCCTCTCTTCCCAGCTTGCTCACCATCATAGAGTTGCAAGAAAGATTTTCGGCTGGGGGTGGGTAGGTGGGTGGTTCTTTCCCCTCTTCCCTGACAGCCTTAGGAAACAGACCCAAGTGTTAGATTGTTGGCCAAAGGGTTCACGTGGCATAATTGCAGACAGCCCTCCAAAGTAGCTGGGACCCTCCACAGCTCCACCAACAGTGTATGTGTCTTCATTTCTCCCATATCTTCCCCTCCCCCTCCCCCCTCAGCATCTGGCATTTTGCCCTTCTTTCATTTTAGCCAGTGCCATCTGTGAGATGAAATCATAAGATTGTTTGGATGGGCCTTCCCCTAAGCAGTCACTGTTCTGAGCTTTGCTTTCTTCATCCCAGAACCGTCTGTTTCTGTCATTGGATCCTTTCCCCCTGGGGATAGTTCCGATTCGGATCCATTGGAAAGAGGCCACGTGAGAGCTCCATCCCACAAACGCTCACTCGAGAATTTTTGTCTTTCCTGCCCCTTCACAAGCCCTAGCACTGTGGATGGCAAGCCTGCCATTTGGCTGAAATGGCATTCTCCTCCAGCCAACTGGTTTCTTTCTTCCAAAAAAGAAAAGCTGGCTGCTCCTTCGCAGTCCACTCTTCCCAAAGTGTTGGACGGTCTTTGCCATCCTCTCCTCCTCGGTTGTGCTATCTCAGGCATTACCTAGCTCTGGTCCTGCCTCTGGGTGGTCCACATTTCAGATCTGGATCCACACATGCACGCGTAGGCCTAGCCCCAAGGCTCTTAGTGTAGGACTTTCTCCTGATTGGTGGAGGTGATGGCTCCACCCTGCGTGAGGGCTGGGAGTGGAGAGGGGGGTTGTTGCTCCTTGGAGAGCTTCGGTTAGCACAGTCCTTCCTCCGAGGAAAGTCTGCTTTCAAGCAAAAGGCTTCTGGAAGGTATGGATGTCCAAACTGGCTTCCATTCAAGAGAGAAGATGGGTGAGGCTGACTCTACTTGAGGATGCGTGGGGAAATGTCTATGGGAAGAGCTGGCTGTCGCCAGATCGCTCACTACTCCAGAGACTCTGGGGAGCTTCCTCTTAGGAGAGATCTACGACTCTGTCTTGCTGAGCTGCTGTCTCTTTCCCAATGGGAAAGCTCCTTCACTCTGTATCTTGGGGCCTTTCTTCTCCTATGCAGACGTTCTCAGATTTCTGTTTGGCACGGATTTGGATAAATGGGCAACTGCTATTAGGTGGGAGGAGTCTCCCTGCCCCCCCCCCCCCAACCGATAAAGTGATTGGAAGTGAGACAGAACCTGGACACGCCCCATAGATAAAGAATATTTAAGGAAGCAGAGAGAGACACTCACAACTCAGCTCTCTCTCTGAGGAGAGCACAGTGGTGGCCTCCACACCCCAACTCCTGCTTCCCTTCCTGGCAGGATGGAGATGTTCCCACCCACGAGGTCAGACTCCTTGCCACAGATGGGTCTCGGTCCACCATGTGGCCCTCTCTTTATCCATTGCCCATATAGCCCAAGTCTCTGTCCTGGACCCTTCTCTCTCTTCTCTCCTCTCTCAATATTAGTATCGGCTCCCACAGATTCAATTATCCCCTTTTTGCATCAACCCTCTCGAATCCCAGGCCTGTATTGCCAACAGTCCAATGGACATCTTCACCTGAATATTCCGTAAGCCTCTCAACCGCTACACGGCCAAAACAGGCCTTGTTCTCTTTCCTCAAAACCTCTTCTTCCAGACTTCCTTATTTCTGTCAAGGGCACTGCCGTCCTTCCAGTCGCCTGGGTTTACAATACGAGAGGCATCCTCCCCCGTCTTCTTGAGATCACCAAATCTTGTATTTCTGCCTTCCCCTTCTCTCTACTCACAAGTCACCACTCTTGTTTACAGGCTCTCATCGCCTTTCATCTGGCCCATTGCAATAGCCTCCTAATTGGTCTTCCTTCTCTTCCTCCCTCCCTCCTTCCCTCCTTCCTTTTCTTCCCTCCTTCCTTTCCTTCCTTTCCTCCTTCCCTCCTTCTCTTCCTTCCCTCCCTCCCTCCCTTCCCTCCT
>NC_058134.1:752741-767993 GCF_016433145.1 Gracilinanus agilis
CCCTTCCCTCCCTCCCTTCCTCCCTCCCTCCTCCCTCACCTCTTCCTCTAAAACACACAAGGTGACAAGGACATTCCATTTGTCTCTGGATGGTGCACATCTAACCATAGGAGAGAAGCAGCCTGTCTTGAAGAGTGACATCCTGGGACTATGCGGCCACTGTGAACCCTGGTCCTGCCCTGAACCTCACTGTGCCTTGGTTTCCTCATCCCTAAGCTTGTCTCAAGCACCCCTCGGGATGTCTTTGGCATTTGGCATTTGCTGCAGTTCTAAGCCATGACCTCGGGGAGGCTCCCTCATCCCACAAATCAAACAAGGTTCCAGCTGCCCGTTGGCTGCCTTCAGGTCTGGGATGCCGTCGCTGGTTCTTTAGCTGCCTTCTCTGCTGGGTGAAGCCAAGGACTCACCGCGCTGGCCCCTCCTCCATTAGGGCCGATGTCCTGATGAGAACCCCAGTTCCCCCCTGCCACGAGGTAGAGCCCCAATCCCTTGGCTTGGCATTCAAGGTCTGCCACCCTCTGGCTCTGCCTCTTTCCATTTCTTCCCACACAGTCCCTTCAGAACAGGGAAAGGAACACATTTGTTCTGGGCTTTCTTCGTGCCAAGCACGTTCTCTACATGACCTCCTTGTCTCCTCACAGCAGCTCTCAGAGGAAAATGCTATCCTCATCTCCATTGGCAGGTGAAGAAGCTGAATGACTTGCCCAGGGTCACAAAGCTAATAATACACTTGGGTGACTGAATGTGTGGGCAGGCCTTCCTGCCTCCGGGCTGGCCATTGCAATCCACCGACTGCTGCCTTGGCTAGAATGGAATAGAATAGCCTACCTGCAAGCCTCCTCCCACTCCCCTAAAGGCTGGCCATCACCTGGAAAGAGTGAAGGACAGACCAATGGACAGACTCGGTGCTGCAAAGGGATAAAAGCACAGAAAGTCCCCAGAAGCCTGGCTGGGCACCTCGGAGAAGAGTGGAACCAAAGGAGTGACGAGAAAAGCCTATAAGCAGAACAGCCAGCGAGCCCCAGCCAAGTGCAGGTCATGGAACCACACGCTTAAGGGTCGGAGACAATTGTCTAGCCTAGTGATGGGCAAACTATGGCCCGTGGGCCAGATGCAACCCCCTAAAATGTTCAGCCTGGCGACATTCTTCCTAATCTGACAAATACAATAACTAGGATACAATACAATGAAACTTGGAAAGAGTTGCCTTAGAAACAGACTGACAGATGAGCATTTCCTTTCCTTTGGCCCCTCTTTAAAAAGTTAGCCCATCACTGGTCTAGCCCCAACCCCCGACAGCCACCTTCCTCTATGAGGCAAGTAGCCGCCCTGCCCTCATGTGGAGGCAGAACCCATTCCGGCTAGGCAGCCTCTCATGTGGGGGCAGTTCTCTTGGTCACAAAGTTTCCCCTGACATCCAGTCTGTGTCTGACCCTGCCGGGTCTATCCCTGTTCTGTCCTCAGGGGTCAAGTCTGGCCCCTCCTGCACATGTCAGCCCTCAGCCAGCCTTCACTTCCCCCTTGGGTCTTCTCTTCACTAAGGCACCCATGGGCAGCTCCTTGTGTCCTTTGCCCTCCAGGCTGCCTTCTTTGGGCCACCCTCCAGCTCAGTCATGTCCTTCTTCAGCTCCAGAGTCCAGCCCTTGCTGCTGTGTTTGGAATGTGCTCTGGCTGGGTGAGAAGGCAGAGGGACTTGCTTCTTCCCTCCCAGGGTGGGGCAGGCGTCCCTCAATCCTGCAGACCCTGCGGCTAGCTCACCAGTGACTCACAATGGACTGATGGCTTGCTAAAATGTCCACAGCTTCATCGACAAACTGCTGCCTAGTTACCTCTTACCAACTTGGTACAGGGGACGGCCCATGTTTCGAGAGCTGAAGCCTTGATACTGCTTAGCCCTCTTCAGTTCACATTCTTTGAATCCAACCAACATGGTGTGTGTGTGTGTGTGTGTGTGTGTGTGTGTGTGTGTGTGTGTGTGTGTGTGTGTGTTATTCCTGTTGGCTCCCAGAGGAGCATAGGGCCGCAACCATCTCACGCCAATGGACTCTGTTCTGGGCAACTTCCCCCAACTGGGCCCATGTCATTCCGACGGCCTTTGTTTCGTTTTCAGCAGATCTTCACCAGGTCTGTTTTGGCCTTCCAACTTTCCTCCTCCCTGGTGGATTCCAGGATCCAAATCCTTTTCTGTCTCAACCCATCCTCTGGCTCTGCTATATCATGTTATAGAGAAATAAAATGGTACTACTTGGGATATATATAGATACTGGTAAGGGAAGCTGTGTCTTTGTATTCCCCTAAGTTGCTGGCGACTGGGGACACCAACTCAGTCACCTTTGCTTGATGGTATAATTCCCTTTCTAAATAACAGTGCCCAGGTAGGACCCTAACTGGTCAGGTGGATGGGTAATCCTTCAAGTCCCACCTGGGGTTGAATCAATTATTAGTATTGGGCTCTGATTAGCCTTGGATCACATTTCATCTGACTGCATTTGCTCTCTCCCCAAGGGTCCTGATATAATGACCACTCAGGAAGGTACTTATTAAATATTTTATCTTTGATCTTAATTGGGGAAAGAATAATCAGGATATGGATTGGAGATTGGAGACCCTGTCAATCTACTATCTATAATCTATAATCCCTCAGGACTGGAGGCTTATTGATTTATAAAACTGGAGCTATTGTTCTTCACAACCCCCTGTGATTCAGCTTGGCCACTGCCAAACCAGACAGTCTGCTCTGCCGAATGTAGCTGTATCAACCATTTCTCTCTCAGCTTCCTATTGCCAGTTTGTGATGTGTTAGCCTGCACAGCCTTCAGGAAGTAACCACCCTTAAGAAACCACCCTTCTTCTTCTTATACCTCCCTCCTCCCAATCGCTACCTGGGCCCAGAAATCTAAATAGCTACGATGATTCAGATGCCTAAAGATCTAGGGAGATTCAGAGAGAATCAATGACCAAAGGGTCAGAGAGCCACACCTCAATGGTCAAGGACCAAGACCCCAAAGATCCAAAGTCAAAGGCCCCTTCCAGATGGCTGTTGGGGTATTTATACTCTCAGGCCAACCGACTTTTGTCACTTTCTCACTGCATCTGGGAATATTCCGATGTCTCCAACTGTCTCCCCTGTCAATCAAGGTGAGACCCACATTCCCAGGGTTTGAACATAACAGTCACCTGGCTGGGGATTTGATCCACATGGTACCTGTCTTTGGCCACTCTCACTGAAGTCCTCCTGGCTCTTAGTGATGCCAGCCTCCCTTTCAAGATATTGGCAGACCATGTCTTTGGTCACATGTTACCGAACTTGCAGAGAAATTGAGGCAAGGCCGTGGTTCTGTTGGGCAGATTCCATTTCTTTCCTTTTGCAGGGGCAGAGATTCACACCACTGGCAACCCCCACCAACGATGTTGCAGAGATGGGAAGATGCCAGGAGGGGCATCTCGGCCTTCAAGAAGACGACCACTGTGGGAACAACTTTCTTGCTTCTGGGGAAAGGGAGATCTTGGCAAAGAAACAAAAGGGAGACCTACGGATTGGGAATGGAGATGCCAGGGAGCACCAGTGAATGGGGAAGAAAAGGAGCACAAAGCAACCACCTCAGAGGGCACCGTCTCCTTCGAAGCAAAATGGTGATCCTGGAGACATGGTGCGTGAGGCCGGCATGAGAGACAGAGCTCTCCCGAGAAAATGCAACCCCCCCACCCCATCCTAAACATTAATGCCATGATGCAGCCAACAGATAAACCCTGCACTTCCCAGGGCTTGCCAAGAGGGAAGGAAAGATGGCCATGCAATGGGAAAGCTGGTAGAAGCATTCTGGGTAGATAAGTTGCCCTGAGCAGATGATCTGCTGCTTCAACACTTCAGAGAACAGAAACACAAGAAGGTGAAAATGACAGTAGCCACAGAAAAGGACAATGAGATAACCAGGGGGGAAGAGAGAGAGAGACAGAGAGAGACAAAGAGAAAGGGAGAGAGGGGGAGAGAGAGAGAGAAAGAGAGAGACAGAGACAAAGAGACAGAGAGAGAGATAGAGAGAGAGTCAGAGAGACAGGGACAGAGACAGATAGAAACAGACAGAGACAGAGAGAGAGGGAGAGAGAGGGAGAAGGGAGACAGAGATGTAAAGGTTAAATTTAGTGGTTGGACTTAAATTATATGAAATGACATGGTTGCCGAAGTTATTATATTTCAAGTCAGAAGTTTATTTACAAAATAGAGAGGAAACAAAGTAGAGAAAGGTGAGAGAGGTTAGAGAAGATACCTATACTAGTCCTCAGCCAGGAGGGCCAGTGGTGAGTAACTACTAGGCCTCCTCCAAGATGGAAGCTAGTCTCTTAGGAAACTAGGAAAGGAATCAGCCTTTCACTCATCCAACGAAGTCCAGTAGTTAGAATCTAAGTTGAAGCCATAATTCACGCTGCAGTCTCTAACAAAGTTCCCTTGAAGACTATCTCCAGGAGACTCAACTTCACAAGACTTCCTAGTCCAAGGATTTTGTGGTCTTTGTGGTGGCTTCCTGTTCCTGCCCCTCTTCACAGGGGCCAATCACAGTTTCCAAGTTGTCCAGCCCTGCCCAGGGGGCAGTGTCTGTGGGACTGACTTGTCACCTCTAAAGGTGTTCACTCTCCTCCCAGGATTCACATGTTTCTGTTATCACCCAGTTTAGCACAACTTCCCCTACTTAAGGTTAAGTAGCGGTATATTCTGCTTTTGTTGATTAATTAACTCAAAAGTAGACAAAGGAGAGTTAATCATATCCTCACAATCTAGTGAGGTACTAAGTAGGGGTACTTAAGTGATTGTTAACTAAAGTTTTAACTCCAACTAGGCAAAGAGGACAAAGGATTCCCTTTTCCCAAGTGTAAACTCAGAATAGACAAAGAGAACCAAGAATTTCCTTTCACAATAGAGGGAGAGACAGAGAGACAGAGAAGGAGAGAGAAAGAGAGAGAGAGAGACAGACAGACAGATAGGCAGACAGACAGAAAGGGAGAGGGGAGGAGAGGGGGGAGAGAGAGAGAGAGACAGAGAGAAACAAGGAGAGAAAGATACAGAGAGACAGAGACAAGGAGAGAGAAAGAGGAAGAGAGACAGAGACAGACAGAGACAGAGACAAGGAGAGAGAAAGAGGAAGAGGAAGAGACAGAGACAGACAGAGACAGAGGCAGACAGACAGAGAGACCACTCCGAGATTTTTTTCTGAAAGTCCCTGAGAAGATGCTGATGAAAGCAGAAGCCACGTGGGAGGGATGATGGAGAAGAGGTGGGGCAGAAATGTGATGGACTGAACCTCACAACCACATCACAAAGGTGAGTCAGTGCCTGTGTGTGTGTGTGTGTGTGTGTACACGCCCCCCGTTTTGGGCCATCCTTCCTTCTGAGTTCATCATCATGGCTGCCCTTTGGGTCCAGCTAGGCCAACAGTTCTGGTCAGACAGTGGGTGGTCAGGGTCAGGTCTGGGGTGGCCGGGCGGTCTCCTGTGACTTCCCTGGGGTTCCCGCTCCCTCCCACAGCTCAGAGGAGGCAGAGTCCTTCACCCTGGTCTCCCATGCCCACTCCCTGCCCGGCGCGGTGCTCCCTCTGGCTTGGCCCTGCTTTCCTCCCGCTCCTGAGCTTGCCAAGAGCCCCCGCCTTCTTCCTCCTGCTCTTGCTATGGGACCCTGGCCAGCCACTCCGGCTCTGGATTCCGAGGAGCAGGGAGGTCAGGGGAACAAGAAGTCAGAACCGGCTGGGCTAAGTGAGGTCGCGGCCTCTGCCCTTTGGGCTTCTATGAACATCCCCGATGGTCCCGTCAGGACGCCTGGGCCCTGGGAGGACGGGGTTCTGTCACTCTCTAGTCCAACCCCCTCATTAGACCGGGGAGGACCACCTGGATGGTGGAGCCCAAATGTGTACCCCACCCCCACCCCCTGAATGGCAGCGGGCCGACGCGGCACTCCGTGGTCCCCCCCCATCCCCGTGCTTGGAGCCTTGCCTCAGAGCCAGCTGGGTTTGCTTCTCGGGGGTCACAGGCAGGCTCTGGGGGGCTCTGCAATTCTTGAAGCCAGGTAGGATGAGGCTGGCTACCCTGGCAGGGGGCCTCCCTCCACTTCTCCGGCAGCCCAGAAGAGATGGGGGAAGTCCAGGGCCAGGGAGGCACTCCGACGTGACTGGCAGCAGCCCGAAGCAAGGCAGGGAGGGGGCCATGGTGGCGCGGCCCGGTGGGCATGCCTTGCTGGGTTTTACCTCCACCGGTCTCTGACAATCACAGCCCTTTCCTGTTCACCTTGGGATGGTCCTTTGCCAGCATCTGCTCCATCTCCCCTTCCCTGCCCCCTCCAGCACTGGGCAAGATATTTGGCCAGTGGCATGGTTCTCCTGCCCCAGCCCGTGTGGGCAGCCCGAGGGAAGCGAAGGGAAGGGAGCTCTGAGGAGCAGCCGGAGCCTGGGCAGGAGCAGGTGGCAGCCGAGGGAGGGGGGCGGGGAGCTGCCAGCAGGCTGCAGATAATGAGATGGTGCGCCTCCATCTCTCTCTGCTGCCCGGCCCTGCCCAGGTGCCATGGCCAGCCTCCTCCGCCCCTTCCCAGGGCGCTGTTCTCCCCCTCGTTCTGGCGGGTTCCGGGACCGCCCCTGCCCTTCTCGCGTTGGCATCCGCTGAGGGGGCTCCTGCTTTCCCAGTCTGAGAGAAAGAGGAATAAGAAGCCAACCCTGCCCCCTCCCAGGAGCGCGAGGAACATCCTGCTGAGGAGAATTAAGGGCTTGTAGGAGCGGCAAGGCAGGAAGGTCTGAGTTCCAATCCTCCCCTCAGATACTTCCTGGCTGTGTGACCCTGGGTGAGTCACTTCCCCCTTGGCTTGCGTTTCTTCATCCGGAGAATGAGGGTCACAGGAGACCCTGAGGCTCGCGTGTGTGCCCAGCACCCAGGAAGTGCTACCTACACCTTCTCCACTGGCCTGGCGCCCGGCGCTGAGAGGCTGCTCCACGTGGCCGTGGGCAGCTCTTGTCCGAAGTCACCAAACAGGGCGAGGGGCGGGGGCCAGGCAGCCACGGGAGGGGCCGAGCCTGGAGACTGTGGGCTTTGCCTGCCCCGGAGACGCTGGAGCAGCTTTCGTGGCTGGGGAGGGGGAATCGCGCCTTTGCTGAGGAAGCCGTGGTTGGCCACAGGACCCTGAACTGCAGGGCACCTAATGGGAGGGCACAGCACGCCCACCCCTTGCCCTGGCACCCCTGGCACTCAGCAGCCACTAGGTGAGCCATCTGTCCCTCAAGGGCTCGCTCGCTGAGGAGGTTTCTATCCCTTCCACTTGCCGGCCCCATGAGGACAAAAAGCTCTACGGATTCTGGGTCGGGGGAGGGGCAGAGGGGCAGGATCGGGAAACCGAGGTCTGTGGGCTGAGCGGCTCGTGGGCTCAGAACGGGGAGTCCCTTCTCCATTGGGGTAGCTCAGGGTCTCTGCTCAGAGGGACTTTGGGTGCCACCTCTTGGGGGGAAGCCATTGAGGTTCATTTGCTAGGACTGACTGCCAGCCCCCAGGAGCCCTCCCGTCGTCCCCGTGCCGCCTGCCACTCCAGTGCCCGCTGCTCCTGATGGCACGTCCTCGGAGGACATCGGGCTAAGAGGGACTCCCAGCGCCATGCGGGCCACTTCCTGGTTCCTTGGGGGCCCCCAAAATTGGCCTGGTGGCCAGTCGTGGGGCAGAGGTGGGCCAAGGCCCCGGGCTAGCCATGCGGGCCGGCACGGATGGGGTTTCCACGGGCTTTGTTTCTGCCTCGTGTGGCTGCAGAGGTCCTGCCCGTGGTCTCCCCTGAAAAGCAGCCTGCTTCGGCTGCCTTCTGGGGTTCTCCTGCACCCATTCTAGCGGGGCAGTCTTCACGGGCTTCCCCTGGGCGGAGAAGGCAGAGGCCAGCCTTCTCCCTCCCGGCCAAACTCAGTCAGCCCCGGCCCGGGAAGGGCCCTCGGCCGTGCCTCACTGGACCTCGAGCCGGCCGCCTGGATAGAAAAATGAAGGTTTTTCCTCCCTGCTGCAGCGGCATCTCGGCCCCCTGCCCAGCGGAGGGGTCCATCGTGCTTTTACTTGGCCAGCAGCCTCTGGTGCCCGCTTCCTGGGTGTTGGTGGCGGCCACGGAGGAGATGCCGAGCAGAGGCCAAAGGGCCCGAGTGGCAGGCGGGGGCCGTATCGGGATCAGCACAGCAGGGCATTGGGCCAAGGGGGAGAAGAAGCTCAATCCAGGGTTCTCGTCTGGGGGCTGTTGGGTGAGTTCTAGAGCAAGGGGGGCTCCTGAGCCGGGGCCCCCGGGCTGGAGACAAGATGGCAGCTTCCCCGGGCTGGCCCCACAGGACGGCAGCTGCTCCCCTGAACGGGTGCCGTCAGCCAAGGGGCCAAGGCCGGGAGTGGGAGTGCCTCATCGCCTCCATCTCTTGGCACGCCTAATTGTCCTGCGTCGGCACGGTCAGCGAAAGCCTGGGACCCGCACATTGTCTGCCCTCGTGGGCCTCCGGCCGGCCTCCTTGGCTGGTCCTATCAGAGCTCGCCACCCACTCTGGCCACCCGCCACCACACAGCACCTTTCCCGCCCCCGGCATTTCGGTGCCCGCGTCCTGCCCGCTTGAGTTTTGGCTCTGATACGGCTGCAGGCAAAGGCCAAGGCCAGAGACTCCTGGGATTGCTCAGAGGCTCTTTGCGTTCGGCTCCAGGATCGTGCGGGCAGCGGGGCCTCCCACTGGCCGGCACCTCCGAGGGTTCCGGGTTGGGCGTGTTCTGGTGGACACGGAGGAACTGGGGTGGGGGTTGGGAGGACCCTGGAGGAGCCGATGGCCGACTCTCCCCTTTGACTCCGCAAGTGCCTGCCCGGGCGCCTGCCGTCAGGAACTGGGCGAAGGGAAATCCCCCAGACAGGCCGAGCGGCGACTCCTCTCTGATGGAGAGTTTCTCCCGGGCATCCTTGGAGTTTGGGTGTTTTCCCACGTGCGTTCGGGGGGGCAGCTCAGGGCTCTGTGGAGAGAGAGGCGGGAGGTCCTGGGTTCAAGTCTGTCCCATTCCAACGGCAGAGTCTTCATTTTAGCCGGGCAGTCTGGGATGCCGTAATTGTGAAGTGGAGTTTCGCAGATCCCCTGCCCACATTTCGTGGCCTTTCGGGCTTCACTGTCCCAAGTGAAGGGTCGCCCTCGGCCGTCACCCCCACACTCGGCTCCAGGCCTATTTATAGCAGCCAGCAGCGGCCGGGAGGGCCACAGCTAAGTGTCTGAGGCCAGCTTTGAGCTGGCGCCTCCCGCACTCGGCTCTCCCCTCAGCGTGGAAGCCCGAAGCCGCCGGGGCTGTTTGGGGCTGCTTGCTTACACGGAGCTCCTGCTTCCCCCAGTGGCTCCCCTCGGCCCCCCCCCCCCCAGGGGAACTCCCAGCTCTGGGCATGCACACGGCTGAGGGAGATCCGTGCCACGTTTCCTCGGGGATTCTGACAGGTGCTCGCCTTCGGGTGGCCGTCGTGGCATTTGGCCCCTCGGGGGGGGGGGGGGCACAGCCGGAGCCTCGGAGACGTCCAGGGTCTGATGTATTAAAAAGCCAAACCCAAACCTCCCTTGCGAGCCCTGAGAGGCGCCCTGAAGAGGGCTGCCTGGAACCACCAGCGTGTGCTAGAGGCAGGGGCGGGTGGCCAGCCAGCCAGCCAGACGGAGAAGCGGACGGACGGCGAGCCGGCTTTTCTCATTGGCCCTCCTAACAGCCCGTGAGGTGAGAAAGGGATGGTTGTGCCCATTTTCTAGGCGAGCACCCAGAGAGCCGAGGCGACTTGCCCAGCGTCCCACTTCTAGTGAATGACCAAAACAGGATCTGAGCTGAAGTCCCGGTGCCAGGCTTCGAAAGTGACATCTATTTGGATGCCCCGTGAAAGCCGTCGTCCTCCCTCGCCTGGGAGGCCCAGGACCGGCCTGCCTGGCATGGGCGGCGCCACGCTCTGTGAGCAAAGGAGAATCACATCAGGTAGCTCAAGGGCAGCCCGAGAGGCGCCATGTTAGATGCCCTCTTTGTGCCAGCCTGCGGTCCAGCCTTTGCAGCTCCTCCTGGGCTGAGGAGCCCCGGCTGGACTCACCAGACCCGCCATATCTTTGCACTCCTCTTTTGGTACAAAGGACAGCAGGCAGCCCTTCCTCTCTCCCTCCCTGAAGACTGAGCAAGCTGCTGGGAGACTCCGGGGCAGGGGCCCAGATCTGGGCCTGCCTAGCTGGGAATGTCCTTTCCTGGACTCGGCATACTTGTCGCAAGGCTCGCGCTTTGCTTTGCTTTGCTTTTCCAGTGGAGGAGTTGGAGGAAGTGCCGGAAAATTGAAAAAACAATCCATTCTCAGGCTCGGAATGGCTTCTGAATCAACAGCTGGTGCAGGCCCAGAAGGGCCCCACATAGGGCCGCCAAGCTGAGCTCTGCTGCTGTGCTCGCCACAGTGGTGCCACTAGAGAGGCACTGCCCCCCCCCCCCCCGCCCCCTGTCTAAGCTGACCATTGCTTCTGGGAAGGGACAGTCAGCCAGCTACCTGGTGCTTCCACTCACCATGCCTGGGACTGCCTAGAACAAAGCCCCCTTCCAGGCCGCCACTCCTCTTCGGGGGGAACTTCCCCATTGGAATGTAAGCTCCTTGAGGGCATGACTTGTCTTACTTCTGCACTGGCATTGTCTGTGCTTGGCAGAGCCTGGCAACTAGGAGTTTTAATAGATGGTTCGTTCCTCCACCCATCCATCTGCTCATTGTGACCTCAGCGAGCGACTTCCCCACCCTCTCCTTTTTCCCCACTCCCGGAGCCGACAAGCGGTTCAGTCCGGGTTGTACACGTGTACCCATTTCCTGATCGTTCCTTTCTGTAAGAGAACAATCTTAGAGAGCCAAAGCCTCGAAAAGCAAAGCCGGATAAACAAGTGGTACATAACATTTTCTTCTGCGTTTCTGCTCCCACGGTTCTTTCTCTGGAGGTGGAGAACACTCTTTGTCAGAAGCCCCTCAGCATTGTTCTAGATCTTATTGCTGCTAGTAGCAGAGTCTATCACACTGGATCAGCCCACAATGTTTCAGTTACTGTGTCTGATGTTCTCCTGGTTCTGCTCCTTTCACTCTGCATCAGTTCATGGAGGTCTTCCAAGTTCTTATAGAAATCAATCGATTCATCATTCCTTAAAGCCCAATCAGATACCACAATGTGTTCAGCCATTCCCCAATCGAGGGACACCCCCTCAGTTTCCAGTTTTTTGCCAGCACAAAAATGTTTTTGTACAAACAGATCCTTCCCCTTTTTTATCTCTTTGGGGGGACAAACCTAGGAGTGGGCTGGGCTGGGCTTGTACCCTAAAGAGGTAAAGAGAGAAACGTTTGTACAAAAATGTTCACTTTGTGAAAGGAGCAGAAGCAGGAGAACACTGTACACAGCCTGAAACACTGCGCAACCATCCAGTGTAATGGACTTTACTTCCAGTAGCAATGCAATGATCCAGGACAATCCAGAGGGACTCGGGAGAAAGAACGCTATCCGCACCGGGAGAAAGAACTGTGGGAGCGGAAACGCAGAAGGAAAGCAGACGACTGATCACTTGCCACTTGTTTATATGGGGATGTGATTTGGGGTTTCAGCTTTAAAAGATTGCTCTATTGCAAAAATGAATGATGTGGAACTAGGGATCAAGAGGCAACACTGGTACAACCCAGTGGAATCGCTTGTTGGCTCTGGGAGGGGGAGGGAAAGAACATGAACCATGCAAACATGGAAAGATATTTTTAAAAATTTAAATTTAATTACACTTTAAAAAGAACCTAGTAATGCTCTGGCTGGATCAAAGGGCACGCAGTCTTTTAGCGCTCTTTGGGCATATTCCAAATTGCCTTCCAGAATGGTTGGATCAGTTCTCAACTCCACCAGCAATGCATTAGTGTCCCAGTTTTGCCACATCCCCTCCAACATTGATTATTTTCCTTTATTGGCCAATCTGCTGGGTGTGATTTAGAGCACTTTTCCACGTGTGTATTGATAGTTTGGGTTTCTTCATCTGAAATCTGCCTATTCACGTCCTTACCCACTTGTTAACTGGGGAAGAGCAACTTATTATACATTCCCCCCCCGGTTTGTTGCTTCCCTCCTAAGCCTGGTTGGCTCAGCTTCGATCGAATATCATCAGCATCATCCATGTTACACCTCGTCATGTTCTCCGTCTCTTCTTCCTCTGAGGCAGCCCGTTTCACATCCGGATCGCACTGATGGCTGGAAGGTTCTTCCTTACGTCAAGCCTCAGTCTGCCCCTTTGCCACTTTGGGGGGGGTCCTAGTTCTGGCTTCTCATCCCAGCAAAGGAAACGAACCTTCCTCCAAGTGACGGCCTTTCCCGTACATCTCCCTTCGGACTCCCAGGGCCTCCCTTCTCCGCCTGCGCCCTCCTTCCCGCCAGCCCCGGCCATCGCCTGCTGGAATCGTCTCCAGGACTCGGCCTGACATATACTCTAGGAGCCGAACGGCCCGGCTCCCGTCAGAACCATCTTCCATCTCTCCCGCTCTCCCTGCTCTCCTGTTGTGCCCCAGCTCTGGCCTGCCTTCAGTCACGGCCGGGGCACTTCTACGCTGTCCTTCCTCTTAAATCCCTCGCCCTCTGCTGCTCAGACCCTGCCAGTGGGGAGCCCCTCCCTCCATCCACCTTCTTGGTTCCTATCGGTATGCTGCTGAGTGGGGGGGGGGTGGATGGTCCACTGCAAACACATGTTACGTCGTCCCGACCTGGCCCTCACTGCTACACGCCAGGCCCCGAGTCTTCATTCCTGACTCCATTTCACTCCCTTGAGTGCTTGTTTCGGAGATGTGAGTGACTTGGTCAAGGTCACCCCATCTAGTGCCTGGAGGGCTCCACGTGCTCCACTCTAAGCCTAAAATCACCCCAAACCAAAGCTCAGGAGACCTCCCCCCCCCCACCGCCGTGTTTACACATGAGGTCTCAGGGCGAGTTACAGCAAAGCCCTCCAAGTGGTTGTGTTGTTGGAATTTACACTCACATTTCCCCTGGGTTGGGACCAATTACTGGGTGTAATCATGTGACTGAACTTACACCAACTAGGACCAGTTTCCTTTTACAATCCAGCCAGAAGGCACAATTAAGGCAAAGCAAAGGGCACTGCATCTCAAGGGCAGTCTCCTACAGCCACACATACTGTCCACGGGTAGAGTGAATCTGTAGAGCCGCCATGCATGGGGCCACGAATGGATGGGACACACGTGGCCAGCATACTCACTTCCAGGGCCCCAGGCTCCCTCCCTTCTGAGTGTGGCCCTCTGCTGGCCTCAGTGTGGCCAAATTTCCTTCTTCTGTGAGCCTCTCGACTTCCTTGGGAGTGCCTGATGGTCACTTTGGTCCCTGGCTGAGAACGTGATTCCAGGGGTTAGAAAGGCTCTCCTTGACACGGGCAGGGAGGTTGGCATTTAATCACGCCCTGTGAGCCACCACAGTCAGCTGAGAACCTTGGAACAAAAGCCAGGCACACGTGCTGAAGCTTAAGATTGTATATATATAAACCCTTAAAATTGAGACTGTATCTGCTGCAAGGAAGAAGAACAGTGAGGGTGAGGCAACTGAGGCAAATGACTTGCCCAGGGTCACACAGCTAGGATGTATCTGAGACCACACTTGAACCCAGCACCTCCCATCTCCAGGACTAGCTCTCTATCCACTGAGCTACACAGCTGCTCCAAGATGGTATATTCTTTTAACTCATTTCTTTCTACCGGCAGAGCCAATATCTGTTCTAGGCCTCTCTCTGACTTGGGGTTAGAAAGTCCCCATTTAACTGTACCAATCCCTATTTGTCAGCTTGCATCCTGCTAAAATTCCTTTGAGACCATGTTCCAACAACAGCCCCAAAAGGGAATCTGCCCAGCCACAAAGGTTTAGCTGATGGGCTCCGTGCCGATCTTCCAGCTTCCAGGCTCACCTTCCTGCCTCTCCTTAGCACTCGGTCTGGAGCTGGAAGGAACCTCAGAGAGGAGTTTCCCCCTTTTCTGTGTAAGCACACTGAGGCCTGGGGTGGCGAGACCCCCCTGTCTAAGGAGGGAGCAGCGGGTCTGGGGAGCTTGGTCTGGAGTGTTTGGCGAGCCAGGTGGTATTCGGAGCTGAAGCCTTCCTGCCAGTCTTCCTGGGCGATTCTCTGGGCTTCTTGGCCAGCTCTCGGATTCAAGCCCCTCCTGCCATTTCATACTGGTACGCAGCTCCGGTGGGAAGGTGGGAAGGGGCAGGTGCTCGGCAGGTGCTCGGCAGGTGCTCGGCAGGTGCTCGGCAGGTGCTCCCCTCCCCGCAGGGCCCCTCAGCGCTTCTCTGGAGGCTGGGAACTTGCTTCTGAGACATGTTCTTGACACGCCGACTTCCTTTGTGAGCCTCCCGGCCCAGAACAGAAGGAGGGCCAAGGCCCAGGTGGCAGCCAGAGCGCCCCTTCCCTTCTTCCGGGAGCAGCTGGCCGGCTCACTGCCTTCACTTGACTGCGTGGCCGCTTTCTGTTCACTGAAATGCCCCGAGCAGCGGCCCTAGCCAGGCCCACCCTGTGCGCCGCAGAAGTTCGGGTGGCTCCGGAGGCTCCTCGAGGGTGCCGTAAGTGGGCAGGCGGTGTGTGGGCGTGACCTTGGGGAGGCTTTCCTGCCCTTCCATTCCTCCGATATCGGGGACAGGCAGGCAGCGCCCTGGCCAAGTCTTCTCCCCTGCCTCAGTTTCCCTCTGTGGAGGATGCGGGGGCTCCCTGGGAGCCGGCAGGGACTGGCTGGGGGTGGGGCGGGCCCGGCTGCTGGGGGAGGAGCCTGGGAGCGGGGAGGAGCCTGCGGTGGCGACGGCGCTGAAGGGGCGGGAGGGTGCCCAGGCGTGACACAGCACGGCGGCCGGGTGTCCCTCGGTCCTCGGTCCGTCCATCGGTCAGTCTGTCAGTTGGGGGCTGCGGAGCCGCTGCGGAGCCGAGCTGCGAGCGGTGAGCTGTGGACTCCGGCCTCCTCCCTGCTCTCTCCTCCCTCCTCCCATCCTCGCCGCCCGCCGCAGCCTCCGCAGCCTCCGCCGCCTCCGCCGCTGCCCGAGCTCAGCCCGGAGGCCCGGGTCCGCAGCCTCCGCTGCCGCAGCGCCAGGTAACCCGCCCTGAACGCGGCCGGGACTGTTAGGCGCCCGGGGCAGCCAGATGGGAGGACCGGCGCGGGGCCAAGACCGGGGGATGGGGATGGGGAGGGGGAGGGGAGGGGGAGGGGGGCCTCTGCGCCCCCCTGCGCCCCCCCCCCCAGGC
>NC_058134.1:768243-819006 GCF_016433145.1 Gracilinanus agilis
AGGGAGGGAGAGACAGAGAGAGACAGAGAGAGAGGGAGGGAGAGACAGAGACGGGGCCTGGGCAGGGGGGGGGGCGGGGCGGTGTTCCGAGTTAGCCGGTGGCTTGTGGAGGAGGTCCCGAAAGGGCTCTGGGGGCCCTCGCCGGGCTCCTCGGGCCGCCCTGCTCGGCTCCGCGTTTGGCCGCTCGCTGCTCACCTTGGACAGCGCCTGGCCGGCTGGGAGCTGCCGGGAGCCCAGCGGGCAGCTGAAGGGCAGGCAGGGAGATGCTGCCCATGAACAGGAAGACTTAAAGAGTCCGACTTCGGGGAGGAGAGGCCGGGCGGGGGCTCCGGCGGGGGCTCGGGTGGGGGGAGGGGCGTAGAACTCAGGCCAAGCCGGGGGAAACTTCGAGGGCTCTTTGGCCCCGCCAGGTCAGGCCTGGAGTTCGGGTCAAGCCCCGCCTTGCTTGAGGAAGGTAGGACGCGGGCCGCTGCCGTGTGTCCAGTGGGGGTGGGGGTGGGGCGGCGGCGCGGAGGACCTCGAGTTCATCCGGGCAAATGAAAACTGGGCAAAGGAGCGGAGGACGTTTGCCTCGGCCGGTCGGGGCTCCAGCGGACGGAGCTCCAAGCTGGGGTGTGGGGAGACATCTTCCTGAGCTCAAATGGGGCTTAGGATGCTTACTGACGGTGTGACCCTGGTCAAGTCACTTCATCTTGATGGCCTCAGTTTCCTCATCTGTAAAAAGGCCCAGCACTCCGGAGTGTGGCCAGGGAACTCCAAATGGAGTCACGGAGTTGTCCTGCGAATGCCCGAGTGCCTGTTTATCCTGGGGAAGAGAAGACGCTGAGGTGGGCAGGGAGGGTGGGAGGAGAGCGTTCAGAGCAGGGGTCAGCGGGTAGAAGTGGCCAAAGGGCCCGTCTCGGCTCTGCTGTCTCAGCGAGGAAGGGGCTACGCGCAGGGGGAGCAGCTTCCCCACGCCAGAAACGCCCAAGTGGAAATGAAGTGGCTGCTGCTTCAGGCCCGGAGGGCCCTCTCCGTGGAGTCCAGGCCTAGAGGAGGCCCTTGACTAAAGGATCTGGGCAAAGGAGGCTCTGAAACTCCCCAGGGGGGAGGGGCTCTTAGGAACCCTCTCTCGTGGTACAGATGAGGAAACTGAGGCGCAGTGGTGGGAGGAAGTCCAGGCCCTTTCCTGTGCAGAAGATGACTTCAAAGAGGGAAGCCTGAGAGCAGCCATGTTCCTGTCACTGGGGAGCACCGCCGCCCCCGCCGGGGTAGAAGGACCCGGTGGCCCTGCCTGGCTCGGGGCGGCGTGGGGGCGGCCCTGCCGCTCTTCCTGCACTGGGGCTTCGTGTTGGGAAATTCTTTCTCATCTTTCAGTTTTTCTTTTTCCCGGTTCTGGGTACAAACACGTTTGCCGTCCCTTTGGGAGTGCCGAGTTCCAGACTCGTTACAGGGGCCGGTGCGGGCCATGCTGTAGAGTTAGGCGCCTGCGTGCTGGGAAGATCCTGAGGAAAGCCGGGGAAGCTCTGCCGCTGGGCTCCGCCGCTGGGCTCCGCATCCAGCCCCATCGGGCTTCCTCTGAAGGCGGGAGGAGCATTTCTGGGCCCAGCCCTTGGGACCTTCGTGCTGCTGAGAAGGGCCGAGGTCGTGGTGGCGCCCTGCTGGCCCTGCTGGCCCTGCTTGCTGCCCGCGGCCAGTTCTCGTAGGCTTTTCGGGACTCTTCCCCCTCCTCGTTTCTCACCACCACGCGCTTAGCCATTCCCCACCGGCTGGACGTCCCCTCCCTGCCCCATCAGGAAGCCCGCTGACGTGGCCTCGTCCCCCGTGGGCCGCAGGCCTCCTGGGGGTGTGGGGCCGACTCCGCCGCCGGTGCGCCTCCTCCAACGCGGGCCTTTTCCCTTTTCCCTTGTAAGAAGGGGTTCCGGGGAGTCGGGGTGGGCCCTGCTCACAGCCCCCCCTTCCTGGCCGGACGAAGGCAGGGAGGTCGGCTGCACACGAGGCTCCCCCCTCCGGAGTGCAGGCTCCCGGCCACACTGAAGAGCTGCCAGAGTGGGCCTTCCAAGGTGTTCAGGAGGGTGGAAGACTCGGGCTAGTGGGAGTAGCTGAAGGCCTTTGGGAGACTCTTCCGATGTGGGGCCTGTGGGGGCTGCGGGTCCCTCCGCGTGCCATGGGAGGATGTCGAGGCGCAGGCTTGCTCGCCCTCCTGCCCTATCCTGGCCGTGTTGGCCAGCAGCTGGGGATGCTGCGGGGCCTCAGAGCTCGCTAACTGGCACCTCCCTGACAAAGGCCGCTCGGAGCTTCTTCTTCCCCAGCCGCTGCCGTAGGCGTCTTCCTCTAAATCCGGCCCGTTTCTGTTTGACTCCCGGAGGAGGCTGGCGGCGCTCCCCCCTCAGCGCCCTGCTTTCCCTCTGCTCTGGCCGCGTTGCTTTTGCTCGTGTAGAAATGGCTAAACTAGACGTAAACAAAACGATTCGTTTGACGCCCGGAATGTTTGCCAGCTCTCGTTCGCTCCTGACGGCTTCCTTCTCCATCAACTGACAGCCACACCCTTCCCTGCTCCCCCGACTTGCTTCCGGCCTCCCCCTTCGGCCTCCCCCTTCCTGCCTAAATCAGCCCTTTTGGTACTTTGGGAGAGGACGTGAGTCGCTGGCCTGCATGTAGTTTCTCTCGCAGCCTTTCCCAGTTTTCCCAGCGAGTTCCTGTCTCCAAAGCGTGGATCTTTGGGCTTATCACACACACCATCGCTAGGCCCGTCCTGGGGTGCGTCCTGTGCCTAGTCTGGTCCGCCGATATTCCGCTCTGTTTCTTAGCCGCTATCAAGACTGCTCCGATGACGGCAGCTTTGTCATATCGTCTGAGATCTGCGGCTGCTCCATCACCTCCCTTCGCATCTTTGTTCATTAATTTCCTTGATATTCCGGATCCTTTGTTCTTCCACATGAATTTGGTTATTTTCAGCTTTATGAAACAATCGTTGGCAGTTTGATTGCTACGACACCCACCAAGTAAATTCGTGTGCAGAGAATTGCCATTTTAGTATATTGGCTTGGCCTAGCCATGACCAATGAATGTTTTTCCGATTGTTTAAGTGTGATTTTATTTGTGTGAAAAATGGTTTGTAATTATATTCATAGAGTGCCTAGATTTGTCTTCGTACATTGGCCCCCCCCCATATTTTATATCATCTACATTAATTTCATTTATTTATTTATTTTTAAACCCTCACCTTCCATCTTGGAGTCAATATTGTGTATTGGCTCCAAGGCAGAAGAGTGGTGAGGACTAGGCAGTGGGGGTGAAGTGACTTGCCCAGGGTCACATAGTGAGGAAGTATATGAGAATTTGAACTCAGGACTTCCCATCTCTAGGTCTGGCTCTCAATCCACTGAACCACCCAGCTGCCCCCTACATTGATTTTATTTATTTATTTACCTGCTCACTCACTCATTTATTTATTTAATTATTGTTTAATAAAAAATTTTCCATGGTTACATGATTCATGTTTTTATTTTCCCCTCCCCCCCAAACCTACCTTGATTTTAAATGTAACTTCTCCCTCTGATTCTTCCTGCTGAGTTTTTGTCGGCAATATAGAGAAATGCTGAAGATTTGTGTGAATTTATTTTATAGCCTTCAATTTTGCTAAAATTGTTAATTAGTTCCACTAGTTTTTACTCGAATCTTGGAGTTTTACTTGAATCCAATATTCTCTGAGTGCACCATCGTCATCTGCAAAGAGTAATAGCTTAGTTCCCTCATTGCCTCTTCTAATTCCTTCAATTTCACTTTCTTTTTTTAAATTCTGTAGCTCACATCTCTAGTATAATATTGACTAATTGTGGTGATAATGGGCTACCTTGCTTTACTGCTGATCTTACTGGAAAGACTTCTATTTCTCTTACAGATAATCCTTGCTGATGATTTTAGATAGATACTTCTTATCCTTTGGAGAAAAGCTCTATTTATTCCTATGTTTTTCAGTGTTTTTAGTAGGAATGGGTGTTATATTTGTCAAAAGTCTTTTCTGCATCTATGGAGCTGATCACTTGATTTCTGTTGGTTTGGTCAATTATGTCGATAGTTTTTCTAATACTGAACCAGGCCGGCATTTCTGGCATATCTCCCACCAGTCATAGTATATGATCTCTGGGATAGATTGCCGTGATCTCCTTGCTAGAACATTAAAATTTTGCATCAATATACATTAGGGAAATTGGTCTGTAGTTTTCTCCTCTGGTTTTGCTCTTCCTGATATAAGTATCAGCATCATATTTGTGTCATAAAAAGAACTTAGTAGGACTTTCTCTTTGGCTGTTTTCCCAAAACCATAACACAGTATTGGAATTCATTGTTCTTTACATGTTTGGTAGAATTCCCTTGTGAATCCATCTGGCTGGGCGTATTCTCTTAGGGAGTTCATTCATTGATGACTTGTTTAATTGCTTTTTCTGAGATGAGGTTGTTAAAATATTTTGTTTCCTTTCTGTTAATTTGGGAAATTTCTAGTTTTGTAAATATTCATCCATCTCTCTTAGATTGTTAGATTTGTTAGCATATAATTGTGCAAAATATCTCCTAATAATTGCTTTAATGTCCTCTTCATCAGTGTTAATTCACCCCCCCCCCCTTTTTGATGCTGGTAATTTGATTTTCTTCTTTCTTTTTAAAATCAAAACATCAAACCCGGCCTCAGCCACTTCCCAGCTGTGTGACCCTGGGCAAGTCACTTGACCCCCATTGCCCACCCTTACCAATCTTCCACCTATGAGACAATACACCGAAGTACAAGGGTAAAAAAAAAAAAATCAAAACAATCGATAGTTGATCTATTTTATTTCCTCTCCCCTGCCATAAACCAGCTCCTCATCTTATTTATTAATTCATTGGTTTTCTTACTTTCAATTTTATTAATCTCTCCTTTGATTTTCAGAATTTCTAATTTGATGTTAAACTGGGGATTTTTGATTTGCTCTTTTTCTAGTTTTTTTAGTCATGCACTCAATTCATTTAGAGATATAAATTTTCTTCTAAGTACTATTTTGGCTGAATCCCATAAATTTTATTATGTTGTTTCTGTTGTTATTCTTTTTAATGAAATTATTGATTGTTTCTGTGATTTGCTCTTTGACCCACTCTTCTTTAGGATTAGATTGTTTAATTTCCAATAAATTTCTAATCTATCTCTCCATAGTTCTTCATTAAATGTAATTTTATTACATTATGATCTGAAAAGGATACACTTAATATTTCTGCTTTTCTCCATTTAGTTGTGTGGTTTTTATGCCCTAATGTATGGTTAATTTTTGTGTAGGTGTCATGTAAAACTTGAGGAAAAGGCACATTCATTTCTTATTCTCATTCTGTTTTTACCCAGAGATCTATAATATCTAATTTTTCTAAAATTTTATTTCTTTCCTTAACTTCTTTCTTGTTTAGTTTTAGTTAGATATATCTGGTTTTGAGAAGGGAAAGTTGAGATCCTACACTAGTAGATTTTGCTGTCTATTTCCTCCTATAGCTCACTTAACTTCTTTAAAGACTTAGATGCTTTACCATTTGGTATGTATATGTTTAGTACTGATATTACTTCATTGCCTATAGTACCTTTTATCAAGATGTAGTTTCCATCCTTATCTCTTTTAATTAGATCTAATTTTGCTTTTGCTTGGTCTGAGATCATGATCATGGTTGGTAGCCCTGCTTTTATTTTACTTCAGCTAAAGCATAATAGGTTCTGCTCCAGTCCTTACCTTTACTCTATGTATGTCTCTTTGCTTCAAATGTTTTTCTTATAAACCACATATTATGGGATTCTGGTTTTTAATCCACTTTGCTATCTGCTTCCATATTATGAGTTTATCCCATTCACATTTACTATGTATTTCCCTCCATTTCTCTCTCTCTTTCTTCTTTCACTTTGTCCCTCCCTTCCTCACAAGCATTTTGCTGCTGACCACTGCCTCTCTCATTTCCTCTCCCTTATTATTATCTTCCTTTTCTCTTTGACCCCCATCCCCTCCCTTTTCCCTACAAAGTAAGATAGATTTCTTTTGGGGAGGTTTACATGTATCATTGTTCAAAACTTATTTCCATATTATTAATATTTACACTAGGGTGATCGTTTAAAGCCTGCATCCCCAATCCTATCCCCATTGAACCATGTGATCAATCATGTGTTTATCTTCTGCATTTGTGCTCCGACAGTTCTTTCTCTGTATATGGAGAGCATCCTTTCTCATAAATCCCTCAGAATTGTCCCGGGTCACTGCATTGTTACTAGTAGCAAAGTCAGTTACATTCAATTGTGCTACAATGTATCCGTCTCTGTGTACAATGTTCTCCTGGTTCTGCTCCTTTCACTCTGCATCACTTCCCGGAGGTCTTTCCAGTTTACATGGAATTCCTCCAGTTCATCGCTCCTTTCAACACAATAATATTCCATTCCCATCAGATACCACAATTTGTTCAGCCATTCCCCAAATCAGGGACAGCCCCTCATTTTCCAATTTTTTTGCTACCACAAAGAGTGCGGCTATAAATATTTTTGTACAAGTCTTTTTCCTTATTATATTTTTGGGGTATAAACACAGCAGTGATATGGCTGGATCAAAGGGCAGGCAGTCTTTTAAAGCCCTTTGGACATAGTTCCAAATTGCCCTCCAGATTGGTTGGATCAAGTCACAACATAAGATAGATTTCTATACATGCTTGAGTATGGATATTCTTCCCATTTTGAATCAATTCCAATGAAAGTAAAGTTCAATCATTGGCTGACACCCCTCTCCATCTTCCCTTCCTCTGGAATAGCTCTTTAGCACCTATTCATGTGAGATAATTTACTCCATTCTACCTTCCCACCCCTCTTTTCCCAGTATAATTCTCTTTCTTACCTCATTATTTTGCTTCTTTTGGATATCATCCCATCATAATCAACTTCCTCCTGTGCTCTCTGTGTAAACTCCCTCTGGTTGCTCTCATAGTAACAAAGTTCTTAAGAATTATGAGTATCATCTTCCCATATAGGAATGTAAATAGTTTACCTTATTGAATCCCTTATGTTTCCACTTTTCTGTTTATGTTTTTATGCTTCTCTTGAGTCTTGTATATGAAAATCAGTTTTTTTGTTCAATTCTTATCTTTTTATCAAGAATGCTGGATGGGGGCAGCTGGGTAGCTCAGTGGAGTGAGAGTCAGGCCTAGAGACAGGAGGTCCTAGGTTCAAACCCGGCCTCAGCCACTTCCCAGCTGTGTGACCCTGGGCAAGTCACTTGACCCCCATTGCCCACCCTTACCACTCTTCCACCTATGAGACAATACACCGAAGTACAAGGGTTTAAAAAAAAAAGAATGCTGGAAAGTTCTAATTTCATTACATATTTGTTTTCCCCCTGAAGGATTATACTTAGTTTCACTAGATAGATGATTCTTGGTTGTAATCTTAGCTCCTTTGCCTTCTGGAGTATCATATTTCAAGCCCTCTAATTTTTTAACATGAAAGCTGTTAAATCCTGTGTAATCCTGACTGAGGTTCCATGATTTCTTTCTCTTTGCTTGTAGCATTTTCCCTTTGGCCTGAGAACTCTGGAATTTGGCTATAATATTCTCAGTTGTTTTCTTTTTCTTTTCTTTTCTTTTTTTTTTTGTAAAACTTTATTTTTAAATTTTTTAAATTTAAATTTTGAATATTTTCCCATAGTTACATGTTTCATATTCTTTCACTCTCCCCAAACCTCCCCTAATCCCCCTTAGCCAAGGCACAATTCCACTGGGTTTTACATGTATCATTGATTAAGACCTAATTCTATATTATTGATAGTTGGACTACAGTTATTGTTTAGCATCTTCATCCCCAATAATATCCCCAACAACCCATGTGTTTATGCAGTTGTTTTTCTTCTGTGTTTCTCCTCCCACAGTTCTTCCTCTGAGTGTGGCTGGTTTTCTTTCTCGTAAGTCCCTAAGCCTTGCTCTGGATTCTTATGTTGCTGCTAGTAGAGAAGTCTGTTATGTTCAATTGTACCACAGTGTATCAGCTTCTGCGTATAATGTTCTCCTGGATCTGCTCCTTTCACTCTGCATCCATTCCTGGAGGTCTTTCCAGTTCACATGGAATTCCCCCAGTTCATTATTGCTTTGAGCACAATAGTATTCCGTCACCCGCAGATACCTCAATTTGTCCATCCATTCCCCAATCAAAGGACATTCCCTCATTTTCCAATTTTTTGCCACCACAAAGAGCACAGCTATAAATATTTTTGTACATGTCTTTTTCCTTATTATCTATTTGGGGTATAAACCAAGCAGTGCTATGGCTGGATCAAAAGGCAGATAGTCTTTTAAAGCCCTTTGAGCATAGTTCCAAATTGCCAGTGTTATAAAAATAAAGTAGATGTTGTAGATGGAGAGGAGGGGATAAGCCTAAACTGGATACTACCACTGGTAAACGTATGACAACAGTGATAGCCCAGATAGGTGGCTAGAGCAAGATCAACTGAGGCTTGCCCTAGCTAGATAATATGACACCTCCCTCCTTTATAATAGTGCCCAGGCAGGATCCTTCAGGTCTATGGATGATATCCCTTCAGGTCCCACTTGGGGTTGGTTGATAGTGTATAATGGGCTCTATTAGCTTGGTAACGGTTTGTCTCTGACTGCATATCTCCCTTCCCAGAGAAGCTCTAAATAATCACTTCAGGAAGGTACTTAAAAGCTTTAACTGTATTTAACAAAGATGGGGTATTGGTATTGGATAGAGGAATTGGGAAACCCTATCTACTTTGATGATATTAAACCCTCAGATCTGTAGGCAAGTTTTGAGTCAGGATGGTTAGCTCCTCTGGTCCAGCCTGGCCATAGCCAAACCAGAGTAGGCAAACTGCTGCTTGATGTTTCCGCTTCTTCTTCTTTGCTAGATGATATGCCTAAACAGTCTTTGGGATATCCACCCTTTCCACCCTCTTCTTCTTCTCCTGCCCATTTTCATAAACACATCAGTTGAACATAAGTATAAGATGTAAACATTATCAGAACATTTAAGAATCATTATCTATGCTGTTTCTTACTCTAAATCAATGAAACTTGCAATAACTTTGTCTATATTTCTACTACTAACATTCCTAATACACATTAAACTCTAACATTTCTATTCCCTAATCTACGGTCAGAAAGATTAGTTTATCAGTACTTCTTACTCTATAGTTAATGTGTTAGTCAATTAGTTTCATTCCTAACTAACCTTCACTATACAATGTTTACCTAACATTCTTTCAATCCTATTTGAACATTTATAACTATTTACACTGACCCTATACTAGCTAAAATTGAACTTCCCTACATCTACTCTTCCCCTATGGGTTAGTAGACTTATGCTATACATGTTAGTAAAAATATTACATATGTACAAGGTTTTCATGTGATGTTCCTATGAAATGACTACTTTAGACCTTGCAAGGCATCTTAATTCTCTTGCTCATTTGGGTCACTGTATTGTATTCTCAACTATATACATTTATTTACATTATGTACATGTGATGTGACTTTATTATGACTATGTGTTGGACTCATGACCTAACATTTTCTGTTTGGGTTTATACTCACCTTCTTCTTCAGAATCCCTCTGTCAATCAGCTTATGTTCTGTTGCATGCATTCTAGTTTGTGCATTTCCCTCGTGATTAGTGTCTGAATGTGAAAACCTTGCACCTATTCAAACCTAATCTTCAACGGCTGATCTTCTCTCCTTGTGAGTCTCCCAGTGGTGATGTCCAAGTCACAGGTGTTGTCACAGTTCAGGTCCTTGTACAGTCTGCTAGTGAAATGTTTCCTCTTGTCCTTGTGCTGGCCCTGATATCCTGATGTCTTTGGAACTCCGGAATCTTTGGGATCTCATCTCTCTTCTCCTTTGCTGGATACCCATCTTGTCTGTTGTCGACTTGATTGAAGAATCCCTGGATCAGGAACCAATGCATGACTGTGTGATGTTATGTCAAATTTTGTGTTGCCACAAAATTCTCCTTATGAGACTTTGTGTTGGCATTCCTCTTTGATGTAATATGTAATGCTTAGACTAATATTCTGTTTCTTCTTCTTCACCACTGCTGATTTCGGATAGGTCTAACTGTTGATCTTTATGAATGAATGAGGCATTTGTGTGATCTAAATCAATGATTTGAGTGTCATGTTCTTGAAATTGATCGGTTCCTTGGTGTTTTCCTGTTTGAGGCTTTGTTTTCAAGTATGATCTTTTGTTTTGAGGTTCTATCTCTAAATCAGATTGTTTCTTGTGTTTGAGACTGACTGCTTGATGAGGTCTTGGCTTTCCTGAGGTCTTTCTTTAGGTGGGTATAGTGATGCCACACTTTTCCCTTGATTTTTACAGAGGATGGTGATACTAGGATAATTTCATAAGGTCCATACCATTTTGGTTCTAATACTGATCTTCTTGTGAAATTTCTGATATACACTTTATCTCCAGGTTGCTAATCATGTAAACTAAAGTCAAGTGGAACTCTTTGTTGTATTAAAGATAACTTTTGTAGTTCATCTAATCTCTCTTTCAATAAGGTGACATACTCATAGATTTTGCACTCAATCCCCAGATGTGATAGGTAATTAGTGTCTCATGGAGCTTTTCCTATCCACGGCTGCTGACCATACAATAGTTCAAACAGTGACAAATGTGTTTGACTATTTAGCTGACTTCTCAAATAGAAAAGTACCATAGGTAAAACATCTGGCCATTTAAGATGACTTTCTGTACACAGCTTCCTAATCATTGATTTTAACAATTGATTGGTTCGTTCCACAGCTCCTGATGATTGAGGTCGATATATGGAACATAGGTGTCTCTTGATCCCTAACACCTGGTAGATTTGCTTTAAAATAGAATTTGCAAAATGACTACCAGAGTCAGACAATATCACTGATAGAATAGAACACCTTGGAATTATCTCCCTCAGCAGCATCTTTGCTACAAAAGATGCATCATTTTTCTTGGCTGGGAATGCCTCTGGCCATTTAGTCAACTTTTCCACTATCATGAGTATGTACCTAGATTGTTGACATCTTGGTATTGTGACATAATCTCTCTGTAAGCATTCAAACAGTGTGAATGCTAGTGGTTTTCCTCCATAGGCTTTGGTCTTAATTATAGCCTTGTTGTATTGTTGACGCACTATACAACTGTCACACACCCGTTTGGCTTCAGTTGTCACACCTATAGCTATCCAGCTTTTGCGAATTGTATCTACAACTCCTAAAACTCCATAATGGCCTTTTCTGTGAACTGCTGCACATGCAGTATGGTGCAGTAATTTCGGCAAAAATGGTTTTCCAGAGATTGACATCCACACTCCATTCACTAGATTGGCTCCAAGATTTTTCTGCCAATATTCCACTTCCTTTTGTGAATAAGCTTGGAGTAGTTCATCTTTATCCACTAAGGCTAAGTGAAATACAGCTTTTGGAACAAATCTAGCTGCATACTTCGCACTGATGTCAGCTCTGTGATTGCCTATCTGTACTGGTCCCAATATCTTTTGATGTGCTCTGCAGTGAATGACAGATAACTTTGATGGTAATTGTATGGCCTTTAACAATTCACCCATCAGTTTCCCATATGCTATTGCTTTCCCATTAGATGTTATGAACCCTTTTTTCTTCCAAATTTCTCCCGAAGAATGCACAACCATAAAAGCATACTTTGAATCTGAAAAAATGTTAACATCATCCAGAAGGGTTGGATCAGTTCACAACTCCACCAGCAACTCAGTTGTTTTCATTTTGAGATCTCTTTTAGGAAGTGATGGCTGGATTCTTTCAATTTCTATTTTGCTCTCTTGTTTAGGTGTATCAAGGTGGTTTATCTTGATAATTTCTTGTAATATGATGTCCAGGCCCTTTTAAAAACAAATCATGGCTTTCAGGTGTTCCAATAATTTTTACATTGTCTCTCCGGGATCTGTTTTCTAGGATAGTTGTTTTTCTAATGAAGTATTTCACATTTTCTTCTATTTTTTTTTCATTCCTTTGGTTCATTTTATTTTTTTTGATGTTTCATGAAGTCATTAGTTTCCACTTGCTCAGTTCTAAATTTTAAAGAATTATTTTCTTCATTGAGATTTTGTATCTCGTTTTCCATTTGGCCAGTTCTACTTTTATGAAATTGTTTTCTTCAGTGGATTTTTGAATATTTTCCCCCATTTTTATGCTTCCTTTACTAAGCTGTTGACTCCTTTTTCATGATTCTCTCACATCATTCTTCCCTCTGGTTTTCTCTTTTTCTTTATTTTAATAACAATTTTCCACATAAGTTTTCCAAAGTTATATGATTTGTGTTGTCTCCTTCCATTCTTCTGTGATAATTAGATTAAGTCCACACTGCCCATCTTTAGATCTAATCACCAAAGGTGAGAACATCTAGGAGGTCCTAACCCATGAGTGCTAGAGTGGGTGACAAATCAGAATCAGACTGACTGCCCCCTAGGCCGTCCTAAGAGAAGTGTCTATTGTGATTGGACATGCAAATTAGGAGGGAGGTACAGGAAATGACGCATGTGACCCCTTTAAAAAGAGGGAGTTGAGTGAGTGAGAGGGCTTCAGTGAAGAGCGCTGCTCATGAAGGAGCTTTTCTGGTACATGGAGGAGTGTTGGAATGCTGAAACCCTGGTGAGTCTGCTTTAAATATCTTCTTTGAATTGCCATGTGGGTAAGTTAGGCTGACTCTCTCTTCCTTGGCGTTTCTGGAGGCTCTACCCTCAGGGAGGCCTCTCTTGCCTCTCTAATTGTAAAAGGCCTCGTGGCTAGAAGCCTTGTTTAATTCACCTCTGTGCCCCCCCTGCTGGGCCTCTGAAGCCTCCCTGGTTTGGGCCTCTGGTCCAGGCCTCAGTTTCTCTCTGTTTCCCTACCTTCAACCTTCCTAATTGTAAATAAATCACCATGAAAGTCAATTTTGATTTGAGATTATTCTTAATTGAGGATTGATAGTAGTTCAATCCTGTGGCGACCACCTTTAATATATTAACCCATAAGCCCCCTTTCCCCCCTTACATTGTCCTCCCCTCTCTCAGGGTTGAGAAGCAATTCCGACTGGGTTATACATGTATTATCAAGCAAACCTATTTCCATAGTAGTCATTTTTTTTGTAGATGAATCATCTTATGAAATCAGAGCCCCAAGCAATGCATTGGTGTCACACCTCTGCCGCATCCCCTCCAACAGTCGATGAGCATTTATGAAAAACTCTCTGTGTGTCATTCTCTTTCATAAGCTCTAAAGCTGGGAAAGAAAGCCAAAGATAGTCGGTGCCCTTGAGGAGATGACCTGAAGACACAGATAAACCAAAGAGACCTAATGCCACATGAGAGCTACTAGAACTAAGGGGGGGCGGCCTTCTGTAGAAGGTGGATTTGTAACTGGGATTTACAGGAAGACGGGGGATCCATAGTAAAGCAGAGAAGAGCTTCGGGCCTCCCCTCTCATAGAACACAGCTCAGGCTGCCACTGAGTGTGGCCAGAGGGCCGATGAGAGCTTTTCTGGGCTCTGGGCCTCTCTCTGGTTGTCCTTCAAGCTTGTCTTGTCAGTGATGCTCTTTGGACTCTCCAGACCTGCTCTGTTGGCATTTGCTCTGAATGTGAGTCAGGCTAGCCTGAGCCCAAGGTGGGGCAGTTTCCTTCTCTGGGACCACTCCCAGTGGGGTGAGGCCTCACATTAGCCCCCTGTGCCATTAGAAGTGGCAGCATTAGCTGTGCGCTGAGGGCATGGGACCCTCAGAATATGTGTGCCTACACGGAGTAGATGGCAGCATCCAGGAAATGGTTCAAAGAAGAGAGCAAAATCCTCCAAGGCAATCCTGCTTGCTTCCCCTTCAGTTTCGGTTTCCTTTATTTCCTGGAACTAAAATGCAAACGTCCATGTGGACATCCTGTTGTTGGACAGAAAGCCAAACGTTCTTCAGGAAAGGGTCTGATGTGAGCGTGGGGTGACGGTGGCTTCCTACTGCCGTCCTCTCTTTGCTTGCTGCTCTCTGGAGCAGTGCCGGTAAGGATGGTGAGGGGTATTGACAATGTTTGCGGGTGTTTTCTTAACACTTGAAGGTTTGCCAAGTGCTTTACAAATATTCTTTCCTTTCATGCTGTGTTATTTAGAATTTCTGGGGGTTCCATTTAAAAGTATTTGATAAACTTCCTGTGGACATGTGGGGGACTTTGAAACTACTTTTCCCATGGTCCAACAGGTTTCCTGTTTTGGATGACATCTTCAAGGTAAAGCACGTCTTTAAATATTGGGAGGTCGCTTTTTACTTCCTCTTTGCTACCTGAGCATGCTCTGGCGTATGAGACAGACAAGATGGGAGAAGGTACGGGAGGTGGGATTTTGAAATAGCCAGGTGTGTCTGATTTTTATTCTATCAACATGGCTTTAATTAAAATATTATTTTTCCTCATAACATCAGCCTTCATCAATTTTTAAAATAACAATGCTCATGAAAAGCCTGGGAGGCACATGGTCTTACTCCATTTCACAAATGAGGAAATGGAAATTGAGGTGACCTGCCTGGGGTCATGTGGCTAGTAAGTGTCAGAGACAGGATTTGAACTCAGGTCTTCCATCCCCAGAGAAATCAAACACTCCAGTATCTGGAACTCCCTGAAGTATAACCACTGGCTCCCTTTGAAAGCAGCCAGGCTCACAAGACTTTGGATCCAGCTGAGCTTTGTTTGTGTGGCAATGCGCATAGCTAGGACTCATATGTGAACCTCCTGAAAGTGGAGTTTCCAGTGGGTCCTCTGCTCTCAGAGTGCCCGCAGTGGTGCCCTGGGCAGAGCCCCAGAAGGCTCCTTTCCTTTGTGATGGAGTTTCCCTCTGAGAGAAGTCTCTGTCTTTGTTTTTGAGTCTGTCTCGGTCTCTGTCTCAGTCTCTGTCTCTGCCTCCTTCTCTCCCAAGTCCCCTTTCCTCGGGTGTCCTCTGGTGGCTCCCCACCATCCTCTGATCCTGGTGGGTGTTCGCAGGGTACTTGCCTGCCATTGATTCGGCTCTGAAGTGCTCTCTCCCCCAGTTTAGCTCTCCTCCAGCAGGGGACATGCATGGACCTCCTCCCCGCTTGGGTCCAGGGCTTTCTTTTTAAACAGTATTTTATTTCTTCCTCAGTTACATGTAAAAACAATTTTTGACCTTCGTTTACAAAATTGTGAGCCAAGTTCTCATGTGGCCTCCCCCTCCCAGAGAGAGCAAGCCCTGTGAGAGCAGCTGTGCGTTCGCCATCCTGTACAGCATTCCCACGTTAGCCATTTTGTGGAGGAGCTCCGGGGCAAACAAAAGCATGGAGAGAGAAAGGGAGAGAGTCTGTGTGGCCTGGCGTTCTTTGTCCCCAGGCGGCTGGCACTTTTCATCCTGGGTCCGGGGCTCCGGCCTTCTCTGTGGGCACATTATTTCGTCTCCTGGATCTGCTCCCAGAAATTGGTCAGTCAATGACCCAAGTGAGTGTCTGGTGTGCCTGGCCCTGGGCTGGCTCAGGGCTCTTCCTGTCCCACGTAACATGAATTTCTGATAAAATGGAGACCAGCATGAGTGACAGTCAATGGTTTAGAATCTGGAACTCACCCAGGTGCCATGAGCCAAGGGGCAAAAGGCAGTGCTGCCAGCACTAGGAAAAGGCAGAAGCTCAATCCAACACTCTCTCAGTTGTGAGGAGGGGCCCTGGGGGGCGGGTGGGGAGACCAAGGCACCTGCTCAGGCTGCCTGCATCCTGTTTTCATTGATCGCCCCATCACCAGCCACCGTCTCTCTCTCTCTCTCTCTCTCTCTCTCTCTCTCTCTCTCTCTCTCTCTCTCACACACACACACACACACACACTGCCTCCCCTCCCTCATAATGGCAAGTATAGATAGCTGGATTTGTGTATGTTCAATGTGCATATAATGCAACTCCATTATAAATATAAATTGTATTGTTCATCTGGCATTACAGAAACACGGAGAGAAGAAAAGGCATCAATGAACAGCAACTAAATGGAATTAAACACACTTCATCTCTCTCTGTGTCTGTTCCTCTCCCGCATACATCCAGTACACTCCAAAAATGAGTGCTGTTTTAAGGAGCTATATAAACATACATATATGTAGCCATCTACATGTTTGTGTAGACGTATAGATAGGTNCTCTCTCTCTCTCTCTCTCTCTCTCTCTCTCTCTCTCTCTCTATATATATATATATATATATATATATATATATATATGGATATACACCAACTACCTGATTATCGAGAAGAACATCATCAAGCTCCCACTGCCTGGTTAGGGCTGAAGAGGGAGTGGAAGCTCTCCAGCCAACACGAGCAGCCCGATGGTCGGCTGACCATCTGACTGGATCATGTCTCATCCAGCTTCGATCCCCGACACCTCGTTCCTCAACCCTGAGCCTTCCCTGGAGTTTATTAGAATGAAACCCCTAAAACTTAAAGTTCAGTGGAGGCTGTTCTCCCCCTGAAGATCAGTCTAGTGTTCTTGCTTTGAAAGGGGAAAGGGAGTACCTTCGAGCCACAGTCAGCCGCGTTATCCAGCCATGATCAACGTCTCTCCTCCTCGTTCCCATCTATCCTTGAGCTCAACCCCAGGACGAGTAACCAGAGAAGCCGTGTGGTTCAGAGCAAGAACCGCAGGAGGGGAAACACAGAAGACAAACAGCCGCTTGAACACATGGGTTGATGCAGACATGGTTGGAGACGTAGACCAGAAACGACCACCCCAATGCAATGACCAATATTATGGAAATGAGTCTTGATCAATGACACAGGAAGAAACTGGGGGAAATGCACATCGGCTATGGAGGGGGAGGGTGAAGGGGAAAGTAAGAGCATGAATCATGGAACTGTAAGAGGGAGAATTTAGTTTTGACTATAGAATGGACTAGAGCTAATTTTATTTACACAGCACCATGGGAAATTTTTCTAAAAATAAAAAAAATTCTATTAAAAAAAAGACCCATTTCCATAGTATTGATAGTTGCACTGGGGTGGTCGTTTCGAGTCTACATCCTAATCATGTCCTCATCGACCCATGTGTTCAGGCGGTTGTTTTTCTTCTGTGTTTCCTCTCCTGCAGTTCTTCCTCTGAACGTGGGGGATTTAGGTTTTCATCCACAAGGACTCAGCTATTGCATGAAATTCTATGAGTTCCTTCAGGCTCCTGAGCTTCCTGTACATCACCGGGCCCGATGACGTAAGCACCCTGAGGGTGTCTGCGTGTTCTCCTGTCACCATCTTCCTTGTCTTGGGTTGTCATTCTTCATTATCCATCTTCATTCTGTTCTTCTCAATTTTAATATCACGTTACTTGCTAGGGAAGAGAGAAATAAAATGAGAACTGAGTAAAAAAACCATCTCTTCCATTCGGGGTGGGCTCCGGGCGACCTGCATTTTCTTCCTCTCTCCCCTGGCGGCTGTCCAGGAAGTGTGCCAGGCGGAGCCTGGGGATTCCGAGGGGCACTGCCCCATCTTCAAGTTCCTCTTCCTCTTTAGGGCGAGGCTTCTCAGACCTTTTATGGGTCACAGACCTCTTGGACAGTCTGGGGAAGCCTGTAGGCCCCTGCCCAGAATAAGGTTTTGAACACATCAAATAAAACTCCCAGAATTACTGTGGAGCCAAACACAGCCAACAGAATGTTAAATGTTGACGTATAGTATCTGGTACTTAATGTTGGGATTTTAAAGATCCCAGGCTAAGAACTCGTGCTCTAGGGCAGCTGGAACAGCTTGTTGCAAGTTGTCCCAAAAATCTTTCTATGCAAGGGAGGATGGAGGGCGGAAGGAAGACTGAATCATCTCATGTGAAGGGCAAAGATTTCTGGCCATGTGAGCTCTGGAACCTGCCTTGTCTTCTCCCATTGGCTCTCTTTGCCTTACTTCAGACCCAGTAGAATCAGGCTTCAGCAGGACCTTGTGGACTTTAGATCTGCCACTGCATTCCCTTTGCCAGTCCTTCAGGAAGAGAAGTCACTCCAGGGTGGTGTTGGTTGAAGACGGTTCACTCCTTGAACTCGAATGCTCTACCCCCCCTCCCCCCACCTCGGGATTTCTCTTGAAGTAGCTCATTAAAATGGAGACTAAGGATCAAGCTGGGAAAAAAATCTCCCTTGTGACCTGTTGACCTTCCTGCTCCTGTATTAGTTGTTTTAAAATGGCATTTTCTTTTCAGCTTTTAATTCTCTCCTTCCCACTTCTTCCTGCCGCCACCCCACATTGATAAGAAAAACCTCTGTTATCAAAAAAGTAAATAAGGTAATCTGAGTTGGTCAATGAAACGCAATTTGGGTGTGAGGAAGGATAATGGGGTATAGGGAATTATAAGGTGATTGGAGGAGGAATGAAAATGAGGGAAGGTATATAGGAGATAGAGGAAATGGGGTATGTAGGAGAGGGCAGCTCAAACAGGTTTATTCCCTTGAGACAGAGGATACAGGGAGGAAATTAGGGCCAGTAAGAAATGTTTAGGTTTGACTGGAGGGTTTCTCTTGTTAGTTCGCCAGTCCAACTGATGGCTGGAGGAAGTCTTGAGGTAGGAACTTCCTGCCAAGATGGATGCCCCCAGTTCTTTCAAGAAATAAAAGAAAAATGATTCCTTCCCCTTGAGCCCTTGTCTTAATTTTCGACACAATGATTCACCAAAGGGTTTGAATAGGTAACAAGGGGATTTATTAATTCCAGAGTCAGTCAGAAGGGGAGAGGTTCAGGGTTTTCTAATTGCTGCTAGGGAGAGGGGTGAGGGTGGGGGATGGGTGGTGGAGAAGTTTAGACAGTCTGGCTCTCCCAGTCAGGAAGATTTGACTGCCTTTTAAGTAAAGTCTTTATCAAATCTAGGTATAACTTATTTGAGGATACTCCAATTATCTAAAGAAACTAAAACCCACAATGTCCAATCACCAAGCCCTCCCTTCTACCCAGGACCCAAAGGAAATTCAGGGAAGGGGAGGGATGGAGATGGGAGATCAGGGAGAGGTCCAGAGAAATGAGATAGGTCCAAATTTCCCCAAGACAAAATAAGCCCAGGCCAAGGCTGAAGTAGTTAGGCCAAAGCCAACAGGTTAAGCCAAAGCAAAAGCCTCCAGCCACAGTGAAAGCCAGAAGGCAAAAACCTCATCAGTTGGAACTTCGCCTCTATTTATAGCTTTAAGTTCTAACTGACTTTCTGAAGATTGTAAGATGTTTAACTGACTTTTTGTGACCATTAGAAATTATAGAAGCAAAAGGTTTCTGTTAGCCACCTTACATTACACCCCTTGCCAATCTGAAAGGTCAAGCAAAACCAATTCGTTCCATTAGCCATGGGGCAACCAAGAAAGAAAAAAAGATGCTTCATTACTCTGACTCCATAGTTTTCTACTGGACATCATGAGTCTTTTGGAATTGGGGTGGGACATTGTGTAGATCCGAGTGAGGAAGTTTTTGTGTATACTCTTGTTAGTGTAAAAATGATTCTCCTGGACCTGCTTCCTTTTCTTTGCATCAGTCCGTGCAAGTCTTCCAGGATTCTCTTTCTCATTTCTTGTAGCATACACATCATTACTTGGCCAGCCATTCCCCAAATGATGGGCACTATTAAAAATAATATTGATATAGATGGATATATTTAGAATTATTAATAGTTTATTTAAAGGCATATTGGTAATTAAGAAGGCCACGTGCCTGCTAAGATCTAATTCAAATCGCCCGCCATTACCTTCTGCCCACATGGCTGCTTTGTATGAAAGAGAGCATCCCAGTCAAGTTTTCTCTAAGCTTCACTTTACATTGTCTCACGTTACTACGTAAGAAGGAAGCCTGTTGAATCATGGGAAATGTAGTTTTCAAGTCCCCTAAACATCCACAGGAAGTTTATATCATGGATCTTGATATTAAGACCAAGGATCCCAAATTTCCACTAACACATTACCCCCCCAAAAGAGCTGCTTGGAATCTTTTTGGACATATTGATCCTATTCTTTCTTTCAACTCCCTACCAGTAGTCTGCACTAGCGGTACTGCTAAGTCAATGTGTATGAATAGCTTAAAAACTTTGTAGGCATAGCTCCAAATTGCTTTCCAGAATGGCTGAACCAGTTCACTCCTCAGCTAATAGTGCATTATTGGTTTTGTTTTTGCATATCCTTCTCAGAATTCATCATTTTCCTTTTTTTGTCAAGTTTGCTGATTTGATAGGTTTGAGGGAGTCCTTCAGAGCTTTAATTTGAATTTCTCTAATTATTAATGAGTTAGAGGATTTTTTTTCATGTAACTATTAGTAACTGGATTTCCTCCTCTGATTACTGCCTGTTCATATCTTTTGACAACTTAATGATTGGGAAAATAGGATTTTATTCTTACAAATTTAACTTAGTTCCCTATTTATCCTAGAATTGAGACTTTTATCAGGGAAACTTTCTGCAGATCCCACCCCCTATTTTCTATTTCTCTTCTAATTTGAGTTGTTTCTGGCCAAAAATTACTTAATTATATATAATCAAAGTTACTCCTTTTATTCTGTGTTTCGCTCTTCTTTGGTTCTAATGTTTTCCTCCTCTCTGTGTCCTGACAGGTAACTTCTTACATGCTCTCTAATTGTCTTAGGATGTCTCACACTCTGTCTGAAACATGTACCCATTTGGAGCCTCTCTGGGTACAGGTGTAAGCTGTTGTTTTGTATTTAATTTATGCTATTCTACTTTCTAGTTTTCTCAATAGTTTTCATCAGACAGTGAATTCTTACTCTACCAGCTGGGCTCTCTGGTTTATTGAACACAAAGTTACTGCAGTTATTGGCTGCTGTTTGCTATTGATGTGATCTGTTCTAAATTTACCTCCCACAATTCCCTCTATTTCCTGTTTGATCATAAAATCTTCTCTTATCCACAGGTCTGTCAAGTAATCATTTTCCACACTTTCCTGATTTGCTTGTGACATCACACTTATGTCTGAATCATGCCCCCATTTTGACTTTTGTAGAATTTAAATTAATGTCCAGTACTCCAAGTATTATATTTTATAAAGTTTATTAATAATCACTTGAAGTAGAAGAGGTAAAAAGGAAATAAAAGTAAAAAACTTAATTAACAACGTTAAGACCAAGTGACTAAATTCTCCTTGCCTGTTTGAAAAGCCTGCTCCACCAAAGCCCTGACAGGAAGACAAGAGAGTGAGAGGCAGGGCTACACCAAATTTATATCATCCCTATGTCAGCATGTAATGTGAGGAGCATGGGGTGCTGGGAATTGTAGTTTTTAGGGTAACATATTTATGTGTTTGTCAACATACCTCTCAGAGGGGATTGTATGATTGTCTTAAAATTCTAGTTTTATAAAAATTTTTCTTGTTTGAGAGTAACTTTAGGATAAGAAACTTGCTAACTCCTTGAATCAAGAAAATAAACTGTTCAGAGAAAGTGCCATAAAGAAACCTCCACTGCATCAGAAGATCCAGAATGAACTTTGGGATACAATTCATTGAACAGAAGGGGGTTGAACACATTTATTCTGAATGTAAACTCATATGCCAAAGGGGACTGCCCCCAACTGGCTTTTTTATCAATGTGCCTAGCTATCATTGGTTTTGCTCTCTCTCTCTCTTCTATTTCCCTCTTATTTCTAACTATTGTAGTTTCCTCTTAGAAAGTGCAATATTACATGTACCTTTAGTTAGAAGATCTTTAGAGGTATAAGAAAATTATGTTTAAATGATCCATTGGGGAGACTAGTCTCCCAAAGGATCACAGGGGGGATTGTGAAATTAGAACCTGTTACCCTAAAAACTACAATTCTCAGCACCCCACTCTCCTCACATTATGTGCTGACGTAGGGATGATATAAATTAAGTGTAGCCCCTCCTCTCGCTTTCTTGTCTACCTGTCAGAGCTTTGGTGGAGTGGGCTTTTTAAACAGGTAAGGAGAACTTGGTCACATGGTCTTAATTTTGTTAAATAATTAAGTTTTTTACTTTTATTTCCTTTTTACTCCTTCTACTTCAAGTGATTATTAATAAACTTTATAAAATATAATACTTGGAGTATTGCACATTAATTTAAATCCTACACTTTAACTTGCTGTGTACACTGGGAAATGTCCATTTGTGCTTTGTTTCTGCCAGGCTACTTTGCAATTTTGTCAAATAGCAAGTTCCTGCCTCCAAATCTTGAGTCTGGTTTTCTCTAATGCTAGATTACTATTTTGATTTACTTCTGTGAATTTTGTTCCTAAGGCAGTCCACTGGTCCATCCGTCCATTTCTGAGCCAGTAGCAGATTGTTGTGGGGATTACAGCTTTGCAAATGAGTTTGAAATGCACTTCTGCTAGCATGCTTTCTTTCACATTTTTTTCTGTTGGGTCCCTTGATATTCTTGCCCTTTGGTTTTTATGGATGAATTTTATTATTTTTTCTAGCTCGAGAAAATTCTTCTTGGTTGTTTCATTGGTGTGGCACTAAAGAAATGAGCTAATTTCACCAGAACTGCCATTTTTATTATATTAATGAGGACTAGCTATGAGTAACTCCTATTTCTCCACTTTATTATGTGTGGGATGAGATTCACTGTGTAATTCTCAGAGTAGTTTTTGGCTTGTTGTGGCACCAATTTTTAAGACCCCTCACTATCCCTTAGACTAAAACTGCCTCCCCCACCCCATAAAAGTTTAGTTTTCCTGACCTATTTTCAAAAGCTTTGAGAAGTTTATCTGTACCATGGGAGGAAAGCCAGACTCTAAGATAGGCCGAAGGAGGGAAAGTACAGTGAGTTTCAAAAGGGTCTTTTTTTTTTTGTCCTAGATTGGGAAACCCATGATATTCATGGGTTTTCCTTGATGATGGGGGATCTTTAGGGGTACATCATGCAGAAAACCATGCACTCAAGACTTGAAACATCACAGGCCCCCCTCCCTCCCCTTCTGTGGGATTGGACAGAGGGGAGGAGGGGAATCTTGTATCAGGATTATTATACAAGTCTGTGATTGTACCTAGAAAAAGAGAGGACATTTTGGCCCCAAGCAAGCCACTTGTGTGGGCAGAATCCTTTTTCCTTCCCTTCCCCACCTCCTTGTGATCTGCTGTTTTCTCCAAATAAAGCCTCTTTTCTTTGCCAGCATCTTATCAAGTCTCCTGTCTGCTTATTAGAGTGATTTCTGTGGGCACAAGCTGCCCCAAAATTTAACTCCACACAGATGGGGGCTTGTCTGGAATTCTAGAATGATAGGAGTGCCTCTGTTTACCCATCTGGGCAAATCTGAAGCCTCTACATGCTTCTAAAAAACGCTGCAAGCAAGAGAGCAGATAGGGACTGAGAGATGCCAAAGAAAAGATTGGAGCCAACATCCATGGAGACTGTTCATTTGTGTGAATATCGGGGAGAGTGGGAAGGTGCAACCCCCTTTCTTTAAGTTTGTGTGAATGAAGGTCAGAGAAAAGCAGCTGAGCAGAAAGCAGTGCAGTGCTTGTGTATGTGTGTGACTTAAAAAAAGAGAACTTGGAGAACGAGACAAGTCAGGAGAAAGGGAATTTCCAATTGGGAAGTTTGAGATGAAAGTGGAATGTTAAGGCTAGCTGGGATAAGGGAACAAAGTTGTGCTTCCAAAGGGGAAACTCCTTCAGCTTCGAATGCCAGGTAGAAAGATTTAGCAGGTGTGATTAGGTGATCTGAACTGGAGAGCTTGTCAGAGGGCTAGGTTAGGGTTAGGGTTAGGGTTAGGGTTAGATTTGGTTCGTTTCCCCACGAATTTAGGGTTAGGGTTAGGGTTAGGGTTGGTTCATCTTAGCAGGTCAACTCCCAAGTATTTTATATGATCTGCAGTTATTTGAATGGCATTTCTCTTTCTACTGCTTCCTGCTGGGTTTTGTTGGGAATATATAGACATGCAGGTGATTAATATAGGGTCATTTTATAGCCTGTGAAAGTTGTTAGCTGTTTCTACTGGCTTTGCTGTAGGGGCTCAAGGGTCCTCTAATTGTCCCAACAAATCCTCAGCAAAGAACAATAGTTTTGTTTCTTTGTGGCCTTTTCTCATTCCTTCATTTCTTTTTCCGGTGTTATTGATATAACTAGGATTTCAGATATAATAGTGAATGATAGTGGTGAGGATGGACACCCTCTATGTCATTTAATTCACTCCTGATGTGATTTTTGAAGGCTTCTAGTTTACGTCCATCACACATAATAGTTGTTCTTGGTTTTAGAGCAATGCTACTTATCTTTGATTCCTTTGCTTTCTAATATTTTTTCAAACCCTGACCTTCTGTCTTAGAACCAATGCTGTGTGTTGGTTCCAAGGCAGAAGAGCAGTAAGGGCTGGGCAATGGGGGATAAGTGACTTGCCCAGGGTCACACAGCTAGGAAGTGAGGTCTGGCTCTCAATCCACTAAGCAATCCAGCTGCCCTCTGCTTTCTAATATTTTAATAGGAATAGGTGCTGGATTTTGTCAAAAGCCTTTTCTCTTTGTGTTGATAGAATCGTTATTTTTATTGTATCCTGTTATCGATAGGGCCAATTATGCTTCTAGTTTTCCTACTACTGATACAGTCTTGCATTCCTGATTAAATCCCACTTAGTCATAGTGTATGATCCTCGTGATGGACAGCTTACTGTCATCTCCTTGCTAGTATTTTATTTACCATTTTTGTATTAGTATTCCTTAAGAAAATTGGTCTATAGTTCTCTTTCTCTGCATCTAAATCATATTTATGTCATAGAAGGATTTTAATAGAACATTTTCTTTACCTATTTTCCCAATAGTTTATGTAGTATTGGAGTTAATTGTTCTTTAAATGGTTGGTAGAATTCCCTTGTGAATCCATCTGATCCTGGGGCTTTTTCTTAGGGAGCTCCTTTGTGACTAGTTCAATTTCTTTTTCTAAGATTGGATTATTGACATTCTACTTCCTCTTCTGTTAGGCTAACTTAGGGCAATTTAAGGTTTTGTCAATATTCATCCTTTTCACTTAGATCTTCAGTTTTATTGGCCTAAAAGTTGATAAAATAGCTCCTAATAATTACTTTCATTTCTATACAAACTTATTGTTTGATATTGGTAATTTCGTTTTGTTCTTTCTTTTTTTAAAATAAGATTAACCAAATGGATCATTTATTTTATTGTTCCTTTCCCTCCCATAAAGTTAGATCCTAGTTTTATTTATTAGTTCAAAGGATTTTTACTTTCAAATTTATTAATCTCTTTTTTGACTTTTAGGATTTCTTTTTTGCTGTATAAATGGGGATTAACATTTGTTCTTTTTTTAGTTTGTTTTTTTTAAAGTTGTGAATTGAATTAATTGATCTCTTCTTTCTTTCTTTTATTAATGTAGTAATTTAGAGATTTCTTCCTAAATACTGTTTGGGTTGCATCTGAGACATTTTGTTATATGATCTCATTATTGTTATTTTTTTAATGAAATTGTTGATTGTTTCTATGATTTGTTCTTTGATCTATTATTCTATAGGATTAGATTAGTTTTGAATTATTTTTTAATCTGTGCTTCTAAGATATTTATTGAATGTTCCCATTACATTAAAGTCTAAATGAGTGCATCTAATAGTTTTGCTTTTTTGCATTTGTTTGTGAGATTTTTATGCCCTGGACATAGTCAGTTTTTGTGAAGGTGCCATTTACAGCTGAGAAAAGGTACACTCTTTTCTATTCCCATTCAGTTGTCTCCAAAAGTCTGTCATATCTACCTTTTTTAGAATTCTATTCATCTCCTTAACTTCTTTCTAATTTATTTTATGTTTAAGTTTATCTGGGTCTTAGGAAGGGTAAATTACTATTTCCTCCTGCTTGCATACTATTTCCTTTATGAATACGTGTTTAGTATTGAGATTACTTCATTGTCTATGGTATCTTTTAGTAAAATGTAGTTTCCCTGATTATCTCTTTTAATTAGGCAGTTTTTGTTTTTGCTTTATTTGAGGTCATAATTGCTGCCCCTGATTCTTTTACCTTGGCTAAAGTTAAAGCTATGATCACAACCAAAATAACCTCCCACAAAACAGTATACTCCTATGGGGGAAAATGGATATTTAATGAATCCTAGCTCTTTTGACTTCTGAAATATCATATTCCTAGTCCTCTGATCCTTTAATGTAGAAGCTGCTAAATCCCACGTAATGCTAACTATGGCTCTGAGGTATCTGAATAGTTTCATTCTGGATGTTTGCTGTCTTTTCTCTTTGACCTGGGAGCTATAATATTCCTAGGAGTCTTTATTTTAGAATTTCAGGAGGTGAATGATAGATTCTTCTAATTTCTATTTTGTCCTCTGGCTCTAAGCTATCTGGCCAACTTTTCTTTATAATGCCTTGAATCATGATGTGTAGATTCTTTTTTGAATCTTGTCTTCCAGGTACTTCAATAATTCTTAAATTATCTTTCCTCAACCAATTTTTTACAAATCAGTTTTTTTTTCTGATGAGTTATTTCATTTTTTTCTTCTGCGCCTCCCATTATTTTGACTTTGTTTTATTGTTTCTTGATATCTCATGGAGTCATTACTTTTTACTTCACCAGTTCTAATTTTTATTTTTTATTTTTAAATTTCATTTACTTAATTAATTAGTTTAGAATATTTTCCCATGGTTACATGATTCATATTCTTTCTCTCTCCGCTCCTATAGCCAATGAGCAATTCAACTGGGCTTTACATGTATCATTGATCAAGACCTATTTCCATATTATTAATATTTGCAATAGAGTGATCATTTGGAGTCTATGTCCTCAATCATACCCCCATCAAACCATGAACAAGGAGATGTTTTTCTTTTGCTTTTCTGCTCCCACAATTCTTCCTCTGGATGTGGAGAGCGTTCTTCTTCATAAGTCCCTTAGAATTGTACTGTACCATTGCATTGATGCTAGTAGAAAAGCCTGTTATGTTTGATTGACCAGTTCTAATTTTTAAGAAATAATTTTCTTCAAAAAAGTTTTATACATTTTTTTCCCATTTGGCCAATTCCATTTTTTAAGGAATTGTTTTCATCAGTATTTTTTATGCACTTTTTACCAGATTGTTAATTCTCTTTTGTCCTGCTTTCATTTCCCAATAAATTTATTATATTGAAATAAATAATATATTTCAATGAATATATTACTTCAATAATATATTAAATTTTTTTTTCTTAAAAAAAATCCCTTTCTTTAGATCTTCTAGGAATCCTTATTGGGCTTGTGTCCAATATGAATTTTCTTTGATGCTTTGCTATTAAATGTTTTGACATTGTTTTCTTTTTCATTTGTCTTAAGCTTCATTGTCACCTTTCCAGTGAATAGGTGAGGATCTGTTGCAGGAGTTATGTTCCAGAGACTCCCACAATAGGTGAAAATCCACAAAGTAGCAGCATTATATTTATTTTATTATATATAAAGGCTTTATAACCCTTCCCACTTGCCTATAAACCTTTTCCACACTCTTATTAACCTACAGTCACTGAGCCAATCAGCACCCAGGTTTATAGAGATCTGGCTCTATATTAACAGGGATTTGAATGGCACTTGGATGGCATTTGTTGATAAGGACGAAGCAGAAAATTGAGAACAGCCAGGTTAATGGTTAGCTCAAGGCTGTTCCAAAAAAGTCTCTGAGCATTCTTTATTTTATACCATTTCAAAGAACAGTTTCTCACAAAGCATAATTGAGTTGCAGCTGTGAAACACCCAAGGTTACAGAATTACCTCACACGCAAGTATTTTCACATGTAGATTATGCCTGGATGAGACAAGGGTCCAAGGTTAAAATTTGAGACTTATTTTATCTAATATTCTATTTTAGTAAAAGCTTCCATACTTCAAAAGATATATTGAAGAATAAGCCTTTAAGTGTGTGGTGTATTTTGTCACTGGGAAGAACCTAAATGAGAATGGAATTCATCTGGGCCTGCCTTCAGTGTCTTTGGGATGTGTGTTATTTAGAATTTCTGGGGTTCTATTAAGCCTCAAGATATGTAGATATATGACAAACTTCCTGGGGAGATGTGGGGGACTTTGAGACTACATTTTCCATTATCCAATGGGTTTCCAGTTTCTGACATGATTACATCAACCAAAGGGAACCAATGTAGAGCATGACTTAAAATTAGGGGTGGAGCTTGGGCTCATTCTCTTCCTAAGAAGCAGCCAAAGGAAATGCAAGGTATGGATTGGGGGGCAGTTTGAAGAGATCTTGGCCAGGTGTGTGGCCCGATTTTATTCTATCAACATGGGCCTAAATAAAATATTAGTTTTCCTCACAATATCAGCCTTCATCATTTTAAAAAATAACAGATGTCAGGGAAAAATATACAGAGCAGCTTCTGCTAATTTCTGCCTTTTTTTCAGCTTGGAGAAAAAATTGTTAACTCCTTAACCTCTGGTTTACTATACAGTACTTAGAGGCTTTTCTGTAAAACTTGAGGTTATCCTAGAAAATTAAATTAATAATGTTTTCAATAATAAAAGGAGCCACTGGGAAGGGTCCAGCTTTTTTTTATCTCAGATAGGCCATCCATCACATGGCCTGAACTTTTCAGACCAAACGAGTCAACATAGGGCCTTGCCTGTTATATTGACCTTGATGGGGTCCAGATAAAAAGATTCTACTAAAGGACCCTGTTTCTCTGAGTAGCTCCTGACACAGGTTACAGAATACAGCACTGTGGTTGGTCGCTGTCATTCCATCAGCCAATAGTGTGCCATGATAAGTGTAACTCTGTGATACGGAATTAGATATATTAAAAAAAACAATCCACAATACAGTGAAGCTGCAATAAGTGAACTGCCATATGGTGAGGGGGGGCTGTACTTCTTTTCACTTTTTATTCTAGAATTTTATTCTTTGACTCATGACCCTTGTCCTTGCTCATTCTTTCTGTAGACAGTCTCGGTATTCCTCATAGATTGAAAGCTTCTGAGGTACCTATTTTGAATTCCTTCTTCTAAGGAGTCTAAGTTATTGTCTTGAAGATTTTACTTCATGCCCCCTTTTCTCTTGTGTCTCACTCTTAGGCATACCAATTCCTGCAGGATTAGAAAGGATTGCCCCAGAGTAGGATTTTTTCGACATCCCTCATTATATAGATCATTATTACCCCTTAACCTCTTGGTGATATCTCCCCCCCTCTCAATTCACCACAAAATATTTTCTCTGGGTCTGTGCTCCCACTCAAAACATTTTGAAGCAAATTTTAAAATAATAAAATAATAATTCTTTATATTTACATGTTTCTTTTTGCTTGTTTCTCTAGGAAGTCGCAATGTCTGACAAAAGTGACTTAAAAGCTGAGCTGGAACGAAAGAAACAGAGATTAGCTCAGATCAGGGAGGAGAAGAAACGGAAGGAAGAGGAGCGGAAAAAGAAAGAGGTGAGAACTAAAGAAGAAGCTTATGGGAGGGCAAGGGCATTTGCCCTAATGTATGTCCTTTGGCTATTCAAAATTTAGGTCTCCTCAGAAATGCTTATCTATATCTGACTTTTCTAGATTTCAAAAACAACTGGTAAAAAGGATACCTGCTTACCATCTTCTCCTGTCTACTTTGAGCCACTAGAATTCTCCTTATGTCAGCCCAAAGGACAGAGGGGAAGTGTCACCCTCTTAATGTCACACGAGCTCACTGTCAGAACCTGGAAGGGACATCAGCCATAGTCAACTGAGGAGGAAGTGGTGGGAAAAAAGGAATTTCCTCCTCAACTTCCTCCTCTCTTTTTCTTTCATTATCTCAACAGCTCCCATGGTTTTACTTATTACTACACAGTTGACTCTCACATTGATCTGTCTAGCTTCTCTCCCCATACAGAGAAAAACAGAGACTGTTCTTCATCTTCATCTCCACTTTCTTCTATACTCTTCTTTTCTTTCCCAAAGTCCCTTGATATCATCCTCCATCTCTGAATTTACCCCAGTCTTTTTTGAAGTGATCTTTCTCCTTGCCAATTCCAATGCTTCTGCATCCCATGCCCTCCTCTCTTCTCCTTATCTTGCCCCTAGCCAAACCCGCAGCTCATTTGCCAGCCAGCAAGCCCAAATGTGCCCTATCTTCCAGCTGTTCTTCAGGTGTTCTCTTTCCCCATTAGAATTTAAGTTCCCTGAGGACAAGGAATAACTTATTGGTTTTATCTTTATTTTATTCCAGTAACAAATTTATACATAAGTTTTCCAAAGTTGTATGATTCCTGTTCTCTCTCTCCTCTCTTTCCTTCCCTCTCTCAGAGCTGACAAGCAATTACATTGTGTTATACATATATTATCATTCAAAACTGATTTCCATATTATTCATTTTTGTAAGAGAATAATCTTATAAAACTGAAACCCGAAATCATATATCCAAATAAACAAGTGATAAATCATAAATCGAATTTTTCTTCTGCATGTCTACTCCCACAGTTCTTTCTCTCAATGTGGATAGTGTTCTTTCTCATAAGTCCCTCTGGTTTGTCCTGGGTCATTGCATTGTTACTAGTAGCAAAGTCAGTTACATTTGATCATGCTACAATGTATCAGTCTCTGTGTACAATGTTCTCCTGGTGCTGCTTACTTCACTCTGCATCATGGAGGTCTTTCCAGTTCAGTTCATTATTCCTCATTTCCCATTCGAGGGACATCCCTTTAGTTTCCAATTCTTTGACACCACAAAAAGCACAGCCATAAATATTTTTTTACGAACAGATCCTTTCCCAATATTTTTTTATCTTTTTGGGATACATACCTAGCAGTGGCATTGCTGGCTCAAAAGGTATGAATTCTTTTAAAACACTTTGAGCATAATTCCAAATTGCCTTCTGGAATGGTTGGATATATTCACAACTTCACCAGCAATGCATTAGTGTCCCAGTTTTGTCACAGTCCCTCCAACATTTATTATTTTCCTTTACTGTCATATTAGCCAATCTGCTAGGTGTAAGGTGGTTTTTATGCCAAACCATTTTCCAATTAACAAGTGGTCAAGAGTTATGAATAGGCAATTTTCAGATGAAAAAATCAAAACTATCAATAATCCCATGAAAAAGTGTTCTGTTTCCTTTTGACTAGCAAAATGCAAATCAAAACAACTCATAGGTACTGTATGTTTGGAATTGGGGAGATGTCATTTAAAAGTATGTTACAAATTTCCTATGGACACATGGGGACTGTGAGACTACATTTCCCGTGATTCCAATGAGTTTCTGGTTTACGGTTTTTAAATGGGCAGTTTAAATTCGGAGGAGGGCCTCTTGTGTTTCCTGGTTAGCTGGCTGGCATACGAGAGAAAGAGGATGGGCACCAGTGGTAAATTTAAAGATAGTCAAGCGCGGTCATAGATATTTCAGACAACAAGGCCATGGCTATTAAAATATTAATTTCTCTTATACTATATGTCTTTATCATTTTTAATCGTAACAGTACCACCTCATACCCAGAAGACTGGCCAATATGACAGCAAAGGAAAATAATAAGTGTTGGAGGGAATATAGCAAAATTGGGACACTAATACATTGCTTGTGGAGTTGTGAATGGATCCAACCATTCTTGAAGGCAATTTGGAATTATGTCCAAAGGGCTTCAAAAGATGTATAGCCTTTGATTCAGCCATACCACTACTGAGTTTGTAGCCCAAAAAGACAATAAGGAAAAATATGTGTACAAAAATATGTATAGTGGCATTTTTTATAGTAACAAAAAATTGGAAAATGAGGGGGTGTCCCTTAATTGAGGAATGGCTGAACACATTGTGGTATCTGCTGGGGATGGAATACTATTGTGCTGAAAGGAATGATAAGCTGGAGGAATTCCATGTGAACTGGAAAGACATCTAGGAATTGATGCAGAGCGAAAGGAGCAGAACCAGGAGAAGACTGTACACAGAGACTGATACATTGTAGCACAATCAAATGTAACTGACTTTGCTACTAGCAGCAATGCAATGATCCAGGACAATCCAGAAGGACTTATGAGAAAGAATGTATCCACATCAAGAGAAAGAACTGTGGGAGTAGAAACACAGAGGGAAAACAGATGATCAATCATGTGGTTCGATGGGGATTGGAGCTTTGGCATTAAAAGATCACTCTATTGCAAATATGAATAACATGGAAATAGGTTTTGAAAAATGATACATGTATAAGCCAGTGGAATTTCTTTTCAGCTCTGAGAGTGGGGAGGGAAGACAGATGGGAAAGATCATGAATCAAGAAACCATGGAAAAATATTCTAAATAAATGAATTAATTTTTAAAAGTTGTTTGGATTTGTATTTCTCTAATCAGGAAGGATTTAGAACTCTTTTTCATATGATTATTGAGTTTTGATTTCTTCATCTGAAAACTGCCTATTCATATCCTTTGATGATTTATCAATTGGGGAATGGCCTGGTTTCTTATGAATTTCACTTAGTTCTCTATATATTTGAGAAATGAAACCTTTATCAGAGAAATTTTTTATGAAATTATTTTCCACTGTTTGTTTCTTCCCTTCTAATTTTCGTTACTATGGTTTTGTTTGTACAAATCTTTTTAAATTTAATACAATAAAAATGATCCACTTTACATCTTGTAATGTTTTCTATCTCATGTTTGGTCTTAAATTCTTCCCTCTTCCATAGATCTGAAAGTATACTATTCTACATTCACCTAATTTACTTATAATATCACTCTTTATATTTAGATCATATGTCAATTTTGACTTTATTGTGATATAGAGTGTGATCTCAATATAGAGATATTGATCTAAACCTAATTTTTGTCATACTATTTTTCAATTTTCCCAGCATTTTTTTTTTTTATCAAAGAATGAGTTCTTATCTGAAAAGCTGGGATCTTTGGGTTTATCAAACGCTAGATTGCTGAGGTCATTTACCCCTAGTCTATTCTATTGAGCCACCCTTCTGTTTTTTAGCCAGTACCAGATTGTTTTGATGATTATTGTTTTATGGTACAGTTTAAGATCTGGTACTGTTAGGCCACCATCCTTCATTTTTTCATTAGTTCCCTTTATATTCTTGATCTTTTGTTCTTCCAGATGAATGTTATTATTTTTTCACACTGAATAAGTAAATTAATTTAAGTAGGGTTGTCATTTTTATTATATTAGCTCGGTCTACCCATGAGCAATTAATGTTTTCCCAATTATTTAGATCTAATTTTATTTGTGAAAAGTGTTTTGTAATTGTGTTCATATAATTCCTCTGTTTCTCTTGCAGATAGATTTCCAAATATTTTATGTTGTCGAGAATGATTTTAAATGGAGCTTCTGTTTCTAAATCTTGTTGCTGATTTTTGTTGGAAATATTTAGAAATGCTGATGATTTCTGTGGGTTTATTTTGTATCCTGCAACTTTACTAAAGTTATTAATTATTTCCACTAACTTGTTTTAGTTTTGTAGGATTTTCTAAGTATACCATCATATCATCTGCAAAGAGGGATAGTTTAGTCCTTTAATTTCTTTTTCTTCTCTTATTGCCACAGTTAGCATTTCTAGAACAGTATTAAATAATAGTGGTGATAATGGACATTCTTGCTTCACTCCTGATCTTATTGGGATCTTATCCCCATTGCAGATGTAATATAGGAATATGAGGGTTGCTAATGAAGGCTTGTATTAGGCTTATATTTGAGGGCACTGGGTGGTCTCAGTTGAGTCTTTAAGGCAGGGAGGCTATCTTTTTAGTACAGGATAATTTCAGTCAGCCAGAGATTGTGTGAGCCTGGCTGAGATGTGTTTTAGTCAGCCTCCCTGACTATCTCTGAGCTCCCTTGAGGGGAGGAGTAAAGAGCTCCTCCCTTCTGGAGAGAAACTCCTACCCTACAGGAAGTGAAAGCTGGTTCACTTCCTGACCAAGATGGATGCCTGGTTTAGCCCTCAGGAAATAAAGGAAAGTTATTCTTTCCCTCTTCAGCCTTTGCCCTAGTTGTTGGTATAATGAATCACCAGAAAGTCTTTGAATAAAGGCTAAAGGGGTTTATTAAAGCCAAGGGTAAGCTGAGGGAAGGAGGGCTAGGGTCTGGAACTAATGCTAGGGTTGAAGCCAGTGCTGGAGGCGCGGGGGCGGGGGGTCATGGAAGGTGGAAGTCAGGCTGAGGGAGCCAGCTCTCAGCCGGGGATAAATTTCACTGTCCTGATGTAATAAGATCTAGCAGATTATTAAATGGCTTGGTTTAAGTTTGTCCCTGCCTGCCTATAGAAGCTAGTTCCCATGATCTCCACCCACCAGAATTCCCTCCTCTCAGGGCCCAATGGGGAGATCCAGGGGATGGCAGGATGTCAAGGAAGAGGTCAAGGGAAATCAGCCAAAAGCCAAAAGCCCTTCAGTTGGTACTCTAGGAATATTTATAGTACTAGGCTCCAACGGTTTTGCCGTGAGAACAGAACTCTGGCTGGGTCAACATTCTATTCTCCCCAACTGCCAGGATTGCCTCAGGTGGATTTGCAAGTGCCAGAGATTCTTGCAGCAATCCTGCATTACACAGATGATACTTGCTGATGGTTTTAAAGAAATACTACTTATTATTTTGAGGAAAAGTCTTTTTATTCCTATGCTTTCTAGTGTTTTTAATAGGAATGGATGTTGTATTTTGTCAAAGGCCTTTTCTGCTTCTTTTAAGATAATCATATGATTTCTGTTAATTTGATTATTGATATGGTCAGTTATGCAGATGGTTTTCCTAATATTAAACCAGCCCTGCATTCCTAGTATAAATCCCACCTGGTCATAGTGAATGTTCCTTGTGCTTTATTGCTGTTGTCTCTTTGCTAGTGTTTTATTTATAATTTTTGCATCTATGTTCATGAAGAAGATTGGTCTATAATTTGCTTTCTCTGTTTTTGGTCTTTCTGGCTTAGGCATCAGTACCATAATTGTTTCATAAAAAGAATTTGGTAGGACTTCTTTGCTTATTTTGCCAAATAGTTTGTATGGTATTGGGACTAATTGTTCATTAAATGTTTGATAGAATTCACTTGTGGATCCATCTGGCCCTGGAGATTTTTTTCTTAGGGAGTTCATTGATGGCTCATTCAATTTCTTTTTCTGAGACGGGATTATTTAAGTATTCTACTTCCTCTTTTGTTAATCTAGGCAATTTTTATTTTTGCAAATATTCATCCATTTCACCTAGATTGTCATATTTATTGTCATATAATTGGGCAAAATGGCTCTTAATAATTGCCTTAATTTCCTCTTCCTTAGGGGTAAAATCACCCTTTTCATTTTTGATCTTGGTAATTTGATTCTCTCTTTTTTCTTTCTTTTTTAAAAAATCAAATTGACCAATACTTTATCTATTTTATTTGTTTTTTTTTTAAATAGAACCAGCTCCTACTCTTATTTAGTTCAATAGTTCTTTTACTTTCAATTTTATTAATTTCTCTTTTGATTTTTTGGGTTTCCAGTTTAGCCTTTAACTGGGTATTTTTAAGTTGTTCTTTTTCTATTTTTTTAGTTGTATGCCCAATTCATTGATCTATTTTTTCCCTCTATTTTGTTGATACAGGCACTCAGGGATATAGGTACTGCTTTGGCTGTAGCCCATAGATTTTGATATGTTGTTTCCCCATTGTCAATCTCTTCAGTGAAATCAGTAGTTGTTCCTATGATTTGTTATTTGACCCACCAATTTTGAAGAATTAGATTATTTAGTTTCTAATTAATTTTTAATTTGCCTCTCCATAAACTCTTATTGATTATAATTTTTATTGCCTTGTGGTTTGACAAAATTGCATTTATTATTTCTACTTTTCTGAATTTGTTTCTGATGTTTTTATGCTCTAGTATATGGTTGATCTTTGTATATGTACCATATGCTGCTGAAAAGAAAGTATATTCCTTTTTATCCCTATTCAATTTTCTCCAGATATCTATTAATTCTAACGTTCCTAAAATTTTATTCACATCCCTTACTTCTTTCTAATTTAATTTTTGTTTCAATTTATCTAATTCTGATAGGGGAAGGTTGAAGTCCCCCACTAGTATAGTTTTACTATCTATTTCCTCCTTATCCTCCTTTAGTTTTTCCTTTATAGATCTGGATGCTATACCATTTGGTGCATATATGTTGAGTATTGGTATTTCTTCATTGTCTATACTGCCTTTTTTCAAGATGCAATTACTTTCCTTAACTTTTAATCAAATCTATTTTTGCTTTATGTTTGTCTGAGATCATGATCGCTACTCCTGTTTTCTTTGTCTCAGTTGAAGCCCAATAGATTCTGCTCTAGCCTCTTACCTTTACCCTGTGTGTGTGACCCTGCCTCAAATGTGTTTCTTGTAAACAACATATGTTTAATCCATTCTGCTATCTGCTTCTGTTTTATGGGTGAGTTCATTCCACTTACATTCACAGTTATGATTACCATCTGTGTATTCCGTTCCATTTGATTTCCTCTTTTAATCCTGACCATTCTTTTTTCACTTTCCCTCCACACCAATGTTTTGCTTTTAATCACTCCTTCTTTTTCCCCTCCCTTATATTACTCCCCTTCCTACAAGCTTCCTTTTTATTCCCCTACTACTACTTCTCTATAGAGTCTTTTAATCACCTCTCCAACTTCTCTCTCCTTTAAATTACTACCCATCCTCCAGCCCCCCTCTTCCCTTCTGCTTCTCTGTAGGGTAAGATAGGATTCTATAAACTCCAGTGAATCTGGCTGCTATTTCCTCTCTGAACCAATTCCAACAAGTGTAAGGTTTAGGTATTTATTACTCATCACCACCCTCATCTTCCCCTCCATTATAATAGTATCCCACCCCCCAATGCCTCTTTATGTGATATAATTTACCCCATTTTACTTCTTTCTCCCCATTTCTCTTAATACAATCCTCTTTTTTACCCCTAGTTTTTTACATATCATCCTAAGCAGTTTAGTACCACACCCTCTGTCTATGTAGACTTCTTTTAACTACCATGATAATGATGACAATTTTTTTCCTTTAAATTTTTTATTTTGAATATTTTCCCATAGTTACATGTTTCATGTTCTTTCCCTCTCCCCCCACCAGTCGACACATAATTCCACTGGGTTTTACATGTATCATTGATTAAGGCCTAATTCCATATTATTGATAGACTAGAGTTAAATAATGACCATTTTTAAGAGTTGCATATATCATCTTTCCATATAGGAATATAAACAATTTGACCTTGTTGAAACTCTTACATTTTTTCTCTTTCTTATTTACTTTTTTTATGCTTCTCTTGAATTTTGTATTTGAACATCAAATTTTCTGTTTAAGTCTGGTCTTTTCTTTATGAATGCTTGGAAATCTTCCATTTTATTAAATAACCATACTTTCTTCTGAAAGAATATAGTCAGTTTTGATGGGTAGGTGATTCGTGGTTGTAAACCTAGTTCTCTTGTCTTCTGGAATATCATATTCCAAGCCTTCTGGTCCTTCAGTGTAGAAGCTGCCAGATCCTGTGTAATCCTGAATCATTTCTTTCTGACTGTTTGCAGTATTTTCCCCTTGGCCTGGGAGCTCTTGAATTTGGCTATAACATGCCTGGGAATTGTCATTTGGGGATTTATTGCAGGAGGTGATCTGTGGATTCTTTCTCATTTTACTTCCTTGTTCAAGAATATCAGAGAAGCTTCTTGGATAATTTCTTATAATATGATGTCTAGTTTTTTTTTTTGTCATGACTAGGTCAGTTGTTTTTTCAATGAGATTTCATATTTTCTTCTATTTTTTCATTCATTTGATTTTGTTTTATTGTTTCTTGATGTCTTGTGAAGTAATTAGCTTCTATTTGCTCAATTCTAATTTTTAAAGACTGTTTTTCTTCCATGTGCTTTTGATACTCTTTTTCCATTTGGTTCATTCTACTTTTCATGGCATTCTTTTCTCCAACTGGATATTTTAACTCTTTTTCTAGTAGAACAATTCATTTTTCCAGACACTTTTTTCTTCATTGAATTTTTTTGCCTCTTTTTCCATTGACCAAATTTGCTTTTTAAGCTGTTACTTTCTTTTTACATCACTTTCATTTCTTTTCCCCATTTTTCTTCCACCTGTCTTATTTGATTTTTGAAGTTTCCTTTTTGAGTTCTTCCAGAGCATGAGACTAGTTCCCAGTTTTTTGAGAAGTTTTGCTTGTAGTTTCTTGAATCTCACTATCCTCTATTGGTTCTGCTCTTTGTTCTTTTTTCTTTTAGAAGTTTTTGAGGGTTACATGTTTTTTCTATTTGCTCATTTTCTCAACCTTTTTTTTGCCTGTGAACTGGGAATTCTGCAGGCTTCTAGCTGATTCGGTTTGTCCTCTGCTGGTTTGCAGGATTAGGCAAGGTGAACTAATTTGCCCTTGGGCTAAGTCTTCAGTGCAACAGCCAAAGAGGCTTGAAATGGTTCAGCCAAATGTACTTCTGGACCTCAGTTTGGGCTTCTGCCAAGGCTTGGGACTTCAAGGGGTGGATCTGAGGTGCTCTTTTGCTGGTGTAGCCCCCATCCCAGGATCTCACGGTTAGCCTATGCCCATTCTCAAAACCTAGTGCAGTAGGTGGGGGGTGGGAGGTAGTTGGTCAGCACTCCTCTGGGTGCAGTTTTGCTTCCTGTTCCCCCTTATTCAGTGAAAAGCTACTCTCTGTCTACCTTTCAAGTTTTGTTCAATGGGAGAGCCCTATGACTCTTGTCTTGCTGTTGTATTTGAACTCCTGTCTTTTTGAAGATACTTTTAAAGATTGGTATGGAAGGATTGTCAGAGAGGGTTCAGCTTTTGCTGCTACTAAGTTGCCATGCTGACTGACCTTTGTATCTCCAGAGTTTAGCTGAACACTCGGCACAAAGTCAGAATTTGATAAATATTTCCTTGATCTATCTATTATCTTCTCTAGCATATTGCCACCACTATCATAATTCTCCCCTCTCAAATCTTCCCATTCTCCTAATCTATTGATACCTTTCTGCTTAGAGAGGTGTTCCTATATCTTTTCCTTTGAAAACCAAGCAAACCTTCAATAGACCCTTTTATCCTCAAGTTTTTTTTTTATTTCCTCAAGCTACTATTCTTCCCTTTCACAGCCATAATCCAAGGAAAAGCTGTCTACATTCACTGCCTCTATTTCCTCTCCCTGCATTCCTTCACAATCTGATTTCCAATCTTCTCTTTAGTCATTGAGAGTTCTTATTTGCCAAATCCAGCAGCCTATTCTCAATCCTCATTCTCCTTGACCTCTTTCCAGCCTTTGACATTATTAATTGCTCTCTTCTCCTTGACACTCTTCTTTTGCGTTTACTTAGACGTGTGCATTTGGGCTTCCTCAGCAGAATGTGAGCTCTTTGAAAGTTCAAATGATCTTATGTTTGTGCCAGTGACATGGTACCCAGTGGGCACATAAGTGAGGAATCTCTCAATGGTTTGGGCTGGGTGGTACAGAGCTTCCTTCAGCTAAGGATTACAGATCTCTTTTCAGTGGAGGGTAATAAACTCTGACCGTTAGCTTGGGATTCATAGAAGTATCTTCTCTGTGATCCTTTCAGAGGTGGTGTGTCACCTCCAAAAGAAGAGGGAAGAAGTTTGGCCCCTCCATTAGACAGATTCTGCCAGGCTCAGTAAGATACTCCTGCCTTCAGTAGGACACTCATGTTTTAAGATGGTCAATCCTGATTCACCCAATTTCCCTTCCCATGATCCTTTGGGAATCTTAGGTAGATGAGTGTCTAGGGACAAACTGAATGCAGCCCATGTCCTGGGGACATGTTCTTTGACTAGCTTGCAGTTGCATTTGCAGTTCTTCATTTGCAGTTGAATTATTTGAGCCTCCCACTCTTTCCAGACTGAGGAATGCCCATCTTGCTTTTAAAAGCGGCCTTTCTCTTTATATTTCAGGGCTCCCTTTTAGTCTCAGCTGGTTCTCAGCTTTTAAAAAAAGTTTAGCTTCCCTCCCCACCCCCCCAAGCCAGCACCCAAGGTTGTAAATGGTCTGTTGTAGGACTTTCATGCAATATATATTTCCATATTCCCTATGCCATGACAGAAGACACAAATCACAATACAATAAAAAAAAACTCATGAAGGAAATAAAGTGAAGGATGGCAAGCTTTGATCTGCAATCAGATTCCAACAACCCCTTCTTTGGCTGTAGAGAGCAGCATTTGACATCATGAGTTCTTTGGGTTTATCTTGGAATCTTGTATTGCTATTATTGTATACAATGTTACTGTTCTCCTGGTTCTGCTCACTTCACTTTGCATCCATTCATAGAAGTTTTTCTAGGTTTTTCTGAACTCATCTCATTCATCGTTTCTTATGATACAATAGTATTTCATTACAACCATATACTACAACTTGTCAGCCATTCCCCATTCGATGAATACCTCTTCAGTTTCCAATTCTTTGCCACTAGAAAGAGAGCTTATAAAATATTTTTGTACAGGTAGGTCCTTTACCCATATCTCTTTGATGTTTAGTCTCAGTAGTGATATTACTGAGTCAAGGAGTACGTATAGTTTTATAGCCCTTTGGTTCCATATTGCTCTCTGGGATGGTTTTATCATTTCATGGTTCCAGTGTGGTATTGTCCCAATTTTCCCTCATCCCCTCCAACATTTGTCATTTTCCTTCTTGATTATATTGTCCAATATGATAGGTGTGAGGTGGTATCTCAGAGTTGTTTTAATTTGCATTTCTCTCATCAATAGTAATTTGGAGCATTTTTTCATATGACTAAAGATAGTTTTAATTTCTTCCTCTGAGAAATGCCTGTTCATATCCTCTGGCCATTTCTCAATTGTGGAATGCTTTAGATTCTTATAAGTTTGACTTAGTTTTCTATATATTTGAGAAATGAGGCCTTTGTTGGAAGCACTTGCTATAATTCCTCCCCCATCCCCTCCCCATCTATTGTTTCTCTTCTAATCTTGGTTGCATTGGTTTTGTTGATACAAAAACTTTCTAACTTAATGTAATCAAAAGTATCCATTTCAACTTTTGTAATGTTCTCTATGTCTTGTTTGGTGTTTTTCTGTTCTCCTAATTTGTTTACGGGGGTCTCCATTTATTTTTAGATCAAGTATCCATTTTGAGTTTATCTTGGTGTGTGGTGTGAGATTTGACCTGTGCCCAGTTTCTGCCATATTCTCTTCCTGTTTCCTGTAGTTTTTGTCAAATAGTGAGCCTCTTCCCTCCTCCCCCCTCCTCCCCTCCCGAGCTTGGATCTTAGGGTGTGCTGAGCGCTAGGTTACTATAGTTGTTCGCTATGGTGTGTTGATTGCCTAACCCATTCCGTGGATCCACTATCTCACAGCCAGTATCAGATTGTTTTGATAATTGCTCTGTTTCAATACAGTTTGAGGTCTGCTATGGGTAGGCCTCCTTCCTTCACCTTTTTGCATTAATTTCGTTCTTCCATATGACAGTTGCCCTTTTTTCTAGCTTAGGAAATACTTTGGGGCGGTTTGGTTACTGGGCCACCGAACAGGTGAAGCCGTTTAGGTGGGACGGTCATTTCATCACTTAGTTCCTCCTATCCGTGAGCAGGTCACGTTTCTCCAGTTGTTTAGGCCCGCCTTTATTTGTGTGCGAAGTGCTTTGGAATTGTGTTCATGCAGTCCCTGGGTTTGTTTGGGGGGGGATTCTCCCAGGTGTTTTATATTGTCCACAGTTATGGGGAACGGAGTTTCCTTTTCTGTCTCTTGGTGGGGCTCATGATTCATGTGGGCTTTCTTGGGTTCTTGATTTTCGGTGCTTCCTGATGTCTCTTTGGGACTCTTCCTACACAGGCAACAGAACTTCAGTGTAGGAACGTTGTGCCTTGATCAAGGCCACAATTGAACAGAGCCCATCCGGGCCTTCTGCCTCGGAGACCTCAGCTTTGTCTTCCTGTCCACTGTTGTCAATGACCTTCGCTGACCGGGCTAGACATGGTTTGCATCCCGGTAGGGCGGTGAGGAAAGCCCGACCCTCTTCAAACAGGCATTCCTCTCCTCCAAAACCCAACCCAGCCCATCCCAAATCTGTGGGCGGCTCAGAATCCAATTCCGGCTTCTGCACAGCCCTTCGGGATTTTCCCCAGGGGAGAGGCTGTTCTCCTCGAGGCCTCTCCCTGGTCTGTGGGCACACGCTTCCAGGCAGATCTGCGGCCACACAGCGAAGCATCCCAGTCCCCCAGCATCGCTCCCCCTTGTACGGAGAGCCATAGCTTGCTCCTTTGTCCTTGAGGCTATGGGTTCTGTTCTCCCTGCAGCACAGCTTCTCCCCAGGCTGCCTGCCTCAATAGAAAGTGACTGGCAGCTCGCTTGTCCTCGATGCTGCTGGAGGCTTCACTGCCCTGACGTGGGGGCTCATCGGTGTGCAGGCTGGGCGGGGAGTAGATCATACACCGACACGAGGCGGAGCTTCAAGAGAAAGACCTTATTTCCTTCCCTTCGAGCCCAAAGAGCTTCATCGTGAGAGAGCCGGGATTCAACTCCAGGCTCAGGGGTTCCTGGCACAGCAAAAGGGAGGGGGGGGGCTGGAGGAGGCCAGAGCCAGAGAAACTCTTATTTCCCTTCTGGTGGGCAGCCTAAGCTAGAATTGCTCCCCGCCCCCCCCCCACCTCATGTGGAAGCCCACTGGGAGCCCCCCATCCTGCCCCAGGATGCTTTTGTGGAATTTGTGTGGGAGACTGGAGTGCCGTTTTAGAAAGCGACTCGGGATTGGCCTGGGATGGCTCCTGCTCCCAATTCCTGGAAGTGCAGACACTGATCTGACAGGATGGAAACTGTGTCCGACCCTTGAGAATGCCGGACAGGAAGACAAAACTCCGAGGTGTTAGAGGTGGAAGGCTAAGCCTCGGCCTGGGCCTCCTGCTCAGTAGTGAGGAGAAGAGAGCCCCAGGAAGGGACGTGAGCAAAAGCTGAACATGAACGAGACGAAATGAACCCACATATACATCATCAGCATTTCTATTCATCACCAACCTATTTTTCCTTTTTAATCAAGTCTGTTTTGCTGTTGCCTCATCTGAGATGATGCTTTTACTCTTACCCTTTTTTTAATTTCGGCTGAAGTGATAGATTTTGCTCCAACCCCTTATTTTCACTCTGTTCAGCTCTTAAGAGCATATGATTGGATTCAGCTCTCTAATCCATTGTGCCACCCTCTTCTCTTTTTTATGGGTGAGTTCATCCCATTTGCATTTACAATCATGAAAATTAATTATGGATTTTCCTCTGTCCTGCTCTCCTATCCTTCCCCCTTTATGCAAAGAAGAGGGCTCGGCACTAGTACTAAATGTTTTAGAAAACCTCTTTTCCTTCCTCTGCCCCTTTTTGGAATCCAGATCCCAGTTCAGGTGCTTACTTTAAATTCTTCTCATGACCCATCCTCTGAGCCTGGAGTTTATTTACTCAGGATGAATCTCTCTCTGAACTGAGCTGCTCCTACTTGAATACCACATCTCTGTTTTCTCCCTCTTGCCTTTGCTTAACTTGTTGGATTGGCTGTACACGTGTGTGTGCACATGCACACACCTGCACACTAACTTCTTTTGACTGGCTTAGCTGGAAGTAAGGCTCCAATAGTGCCTGCTCTCCCACACTGCTTCCTCTGTTGGGGGGAGGTTATAGTTTTCTGCTTGTGCTCCTGGGCTTTTTGAGATAGTCGCTCCTCTCCACTTTCTTCCCTGAGGTTTTCCTCTTTTCTGCTTCTTAGAGGATCCCAACCTGCCTTAGTTAGCTCCCTTTGTGGTCCCTGAAGACACTCATTTCTGAGGAGACACTCGTTCCTTCTCCAGCATTAGAACAAAAACGTCCTTCCTGTTTGCACGTACTTTCCATTTCTCTTGTCTCCTGTGTTTGTATTTCAAAACTGATGCTCTTTTCTGGCTTCTCATGGGAAGCTTTGGAGTTTGCTCTTCCATTTCCCATCCGTTCCCCTCCCCTTCCCTGGACGCTTCTTCTCGGGGTTCCAGTGGGGAGCCGGCCTCTTTTTGTCTCCTTTCAAGCTTTCCAGGCCAATAGATGGTGGGAGTTGCTTGATGTTAACTGCGAGTCTGGTCTTGGAACGAATCACTTTCTGGTCTTGTTGGAGTTATTTTCTTTAACCCGAGACCTCTGGTTGGGGGAACTCACATTCCTGAGATTTTTCATTTCTCGGTTTCTTTCAGGAAGTCATCGATTATTTCTATTTTTGCTTCACCCTCTGCTCCTAATGGGTCTGGGCAGCTTCCCCTCTTGAAACCTGATATGCAGACGCACTCCATCTCCGTCTCCGTCTCTGTCTCCGTCTCTCTCCCTCTCCCCCCACCCTTTCTCCTTCTTTTGTCTCTATCTCTGTCTCTGTCTCTGTGTCTCTGTGTCTGTGTCTCTGAGCTTTCGGGCTACCCGGCGTTTCTTGGATTCTTTTTGTTGTTGTTCTTTGGCTGGTTTTAGATACAGGACGGCTGGCGTTTGGGGGACTTTTCTCAGCGTTGGGGGTCCCGGCTGCCAGCCTTTGTCACCCTCCTGGCTGCGCTCATGACTTTGCAGACTTTAGCCGCGGATGCCATCCTGGAACTTTTTGGGCCTCCTAATATTGCGAAGGGTTCAGGCCTGGGGGTCGGAGTCTGCACAGAAGTCAGGCGAGCCCTCTTGAATGCGAAATGCTTAGTTTCTTGTTAGGAAACCAGGGAGGCAAAAGGAAGGAGGAAAGCGAGAGGGCTCATCCCTAGCCCCAAGATCCCAACCCTGAGCAACATTTTCTAGAAACCCCACATCTCTCGGCCCTCGAGGGCACCTGACTTTCCACTCCGGCTATCTAATAACCTGCCCACCGTCTATCTACCTCTCCACCCAAGCTAAGAGTCATCAATGAGGCTGCTGAGGCCTTCCGTGCCTTTCTCTGACTCCAGCCTGCGCAGAGCGGGGCTCCTCCTCAAAGATCCCTCTGCTTTCTTGCCTCTTCCGTAGAAAACGGGGGACGTTCCGAAACACTCTCTTAAGGCTATCCAGCTTGTGCGGTGGCCATATTTGGCCCTTGGTCAGTCGGGCCCTCCCCTCGGCGAGCTCTCCCTTCATTTGGGCCAGGGGCCTCCTTTCCTCGCTGGAAGGCCTGAGGTGGGGCAGGGCTCCCCGGCGCTGCTGGGCACTCACTGGTTTTCCTTTCCTGGCACTTTTGTTGGCAGCCCTTAGCCCCGGATGGCTGGCCCAGGAGGGGCGCCTACGCGTGCTCGCTCCCTTCCCTCCTCCTTTCCTTCCTCCCGTGGTCGCCATCAGGGAACCCTTCCGGAGTTATGCTCGTGTCCCGTGTTGGTTTGCGGGCGTCCCCGTGGCTGGCGAGGGCTTTTGTTCTTCCCTGTTTCCTTCTCGGATTGTGATCTCAGGCCTGGGCCGAGCTCTGGCGGCTTCTGCCGGGAGCATCGGGGCCTTGCCTGGCCCTGCTCTCTCCCCTCTGGGGCTCTCCTGCTGCTCTTTCCTGCGGGAACCTTAAGGCAGAGTTCCGGGGGGCCCCCTTCCTGTCGGGTCACAGACTCCCCCGCCCGGCGCGGGCCTGGCTGACACAGTTGCAGACTTGCCCCTGGTGGAGTACAAGCAGACAATCGCTGGCTCCAGATCTTACAGCCAAGACTTGGAGGTTCAGAAAAGCAGAGGCTGCCCCCACTGGGCTCGTCGCCCCGTCGTGCAGGTGGAGGCCTGGCCCGGGGCTGCCATCCGTATCTGTGATCCGCCCTGGGATCAGAACAACAGAGAAGCTGGCTCGCCTGGTCTGCAGCGGCCGTCCATCTTCCCTGCGGAGCCTCTGGCCCTCTTCTGGTTTGCTCTCTCAGCAAGACCCGAGTTCAAATCTGGTCTCAGACACTTCCTTGTTGTGCGACCCTGGGCGAGTCTCTCTTACCTCGGTCTCCCTCAGTTCCCTTATCTGTAAAATGGGAATAACAGAAGCCTCGCAGGGTCGCGGTGAGGATCTCGTGAGATAATGTGTGTAACATGCTCAGCCTGGCACCTGGCCCGGAACGGGGTTCTTAACCAGAGGTGCCCCCCATCCCCTTCCTGCTCGCTTGCTGAGCAGACCCGGGGCAGATGGGGCGTCTCCCGTCGCTCCCGTAGCCGTCAGACCTTTCCTTTGAACCTGGAAAGGGCCGGACGAGAAGTCCGAGCCGGCCAGCTGCCAGATAATGGCCGCGACGACGGAGTGGGGAGGGGAGTGCGGCCGTCTGGAGGTGGGAAGCCCAGAAGCCCCTGGAGGGCCGGGGCTGCCCCCCGCGCCCCGGCACGGGGCCTGGCACTGCTTTGGGGCCAAAGAGACGGCGGCTGATTGTCCTGCCTCGTCCCTAGATCTGCTCCCAGCGCGGGCAGAATGGATGCGGGCGGCTCTCGCTTGTCACAGTGACGGCGGCGCGGAGGGACGGCTCGGGATCCCCGGGGCTTCCCGGTCTGCCCCCTGAGTCGCCCCTCCTGCCCATTTCCGGGTCTCACTCTTCCCCTTCTACCCTCCTCAGGCTGACCTGCAGCAGAAGAAGGAGCCGACCCAAGAGGACTCCGACTTGGACCGCAAGCGTCGGGAGACCGAGGCCCTGCTCCAGAGCATCGGCATCTCCCCGGAGCCGCCGCTAGGTACTTGGGCAGGAGGCTCGGGCCAGACCAGTGAGCTCAGAGCTTTGTCCCAGAAGAGGCCGCCCCGACCCAGAGGGACCCCCTGCCTGACGGAAGCGTGGGCCGTGGCCGGCGCGTGTCCTCGTGTTCTCCCCCTCCACGTTGTCTTTTTGTTGCTTCCATTTTCCAGGCCAGGAGTTTGGGGATGGGGGGTCCCTGCACGAGCCGGCCGGTCCTCCTCGGCTGGTCCTGCGGCCCATCGGACACGGGGCTGGGACTGGGAGGTCAGGATGTGCCTCGGCTCGCAGTGGCCAGGCAGAGAATGGCAGAGCCAAGCGAGCGCTCGGGCCCGTGCCGAGCTCGGCCTCTGTGGCCGTGGCGCTACACGAGGTCCCTCGGATGGGCCGGTGACTGCCAAGGCCTGACCAGACCCTCCTGGGCCAGCGTCCGTGGCAGGGGCCGGCGGGCAGCGGGGCGATGGAGCCGGGCATGCCCTTTCCTTCTCATTTGTGGCAAAGGAGCGGGGAGACCCCGGAGAAAACAATTCGCTTTTTGTTCTCCCCTCGCTTCCCATTCGTTCCCGATCCGCCGGGGGGCACTGCCTGGCGAGGGGCAGGAAGGGGGGCCTCCTCTCTTCCGACTCAGAAACGTGGCGGATCTTTGCTTGTCCAGAGCTTAGCTCACGCCCTGGTGTGCAGGCAGGAGGGAGGCGGGGCCGGGCTTGACCTTCTAATGGGCCCCTGGGGTGGGTCCCCGGGGCCACTCCGCTAAGAGGGCCCTGACGGAATGGCCAGGGGGCCCGCTCGGGCAACGAGCCGCCCCTTTCGGGAGGAGTTGGGGGCCCTTTGGGAGGCGCCATTGGGAAGGCCCCGAGGCCAGCCCTGCCTTAGATCTGAGGGCCGGGATTGAACTGGGGCCACAGGGGGCCACGGGGGCTGCTCCCTCGGTGTCACAGACTGGGCCACCCGGCCAGGAGGCTGGACAGGCGTGCGGGGGGAGGCCGTGGGAGTCCCGAGCTGCACGCACTCTGGCCCGGCATGGCCGGAGGGGTCTCTGTTGCTGCCCTCCCAGCCCAACCCTCAGGTGTGGTCCTGCCAAGGGCGCACGGTGGGGGCCCCTCCTCCGGGCCTGTCGGCCCGCCATCCCCAGGGAGAGTCCAGGTGGCGGCCAGTGACTTCAGAGCAAGCCTTCAGCCCCCTCCCGGGCTCGTGACAGACCCCCCCCCTTTTTAAATAAATAAGAGCAAGTGAGAGATGATTGGAACCAAACGGAGCGGCCCCCCGCCGGCCTCTCCCTCCGGTAGCTCTTCTAAAGGTTCCCCGGGGGGCTCTGGACTCAGGCTCCGTCGGCCCCGGGCCGCTCCCCTTCGCCTTCAGAAAGCGGGGAGGGAGGAGATCCTCGAGCTGGTCCCTCGGACCTCCCAGGGCCCTTCATGTGTCATTCTGGCCCCGGCGGCCCCAGGGACCGCCCCGTGGCTGGCTCGGGCCACGCGGCCTTGGCATTCATTTCAGACTTTAATTTCCCAAAATGTGTAAAATTCACTTGACTTTCTCCCTTCTCCTTTTCTTTCTTTTTCCTTGTCTCATTCCAATCTCGCGCCCATTCGATCGGTTTCCTTTGCCTCCGTTTGCTTTGGTTTGTCTGACGCCGCTCGCTCGCCGCTCACCAGTGCAGACGCTGCACTTTGTAACATGGGATACCTGTTATTTTCATTATTTAGTCCCAACCCCTATGTCTCCCTCCTCGAAATCAGCGAGCACGCCGAGCGAAGCCGGCAGCCAAGACTCCGGAGACCTGGGAGCGCTGACCAGGTAAGAAAGAGCAGCCCGGTGCCGCTCCGTGCGGGGGCGGGGCAGCTTCCGCTACGGGGCTGTGCACACGGGGGCTCCTCTGGGGGGGCTGGCTCGGCGCTCGGGGGGCTCCCCACAGCTCCAAGGTCTGCCGAGGGCTTCTCCAGCGGCACGAGGATGGGCGCGGGCCGGGCGGGGGTCCGAGCCAGGCCTCAGCCTCGGCTCTCTTAGCTCCGAGCCCCCGCCTCGTGGGTGTCCATCCCCCGCTTCTCTGGCCGTGCCCCTCGGCCCGTGAGCGCCGTCTGGCAGGGACGTGTTTCCAGGTTTCCCTTTCGGGCTGATTTTCGCCCGAGGTGGCCACCTCTGCCCAGCCCAAGGGGACCCTGGGAAACTCGGGCTCAAAGACTTGAGGACCTGACGTTAGCCTGCGTGATCTGGACTGTGTGGGTCCATGGAGAGCCAGCGCCGAGCCTCCCGGGGAACGGAAGCGGCTCCAGGCGTGCAGGGAAGGGCCAGGGAGGACAGAGGGAGACAGGAGCCACTCAGGCCAGAGGGCAGGACTTCAGGGTCTCGGAGCGGGTCAAGACAAGGGAAGCGAAGGGAAGCTGGAAGAGAAGGGGGTGGAGATGAGTGAGCGGGAGACCAGGACATCCCCATCAAGGCCGGAGGCCCCCAGGGCAGGGATTGTGGCAGAAGGGTAGGGGCCGGAGGAGGGCCCCTCTCAGAGGAGGAGGGCTGTTTGAACGATGGGAGCAGAAGCTGGGTCTGGAGGTGGTAACGGTGAGGGGGGCACATGCCCACATCTCCTGGCCCAGAGCGCTGGGAACATCACTGGGGAGGAGGTGGGCCCGGTGCTGGGAGGCAGAGCCCGAAGAACGCCAGGCTGCAGTGAGCCCCTGGAGAGTGGGCAGGAGAGGCTGAAGTCTAGGGTGGAGGTGAGGAGCTCCTCGTGGAGCTGGAGGAGGAGGTTCTCCCCTGCCCCGCTGAACCTCTCAGGGCTTCTGAGAACAAATTCCCAGGAGCCGGCAGGGCAGGATGAGGGTCAGTAACCGGCGACCTCCCCCGGCTCGGCCTCCAGACCTCTCTGGCTGGCTAGACTCTGCCAAAGCATCAACCCTCCTGCTTCCTGCTTTGTGGGAAGCTTTGGGTGCATCCAGCCTGGCCGCCTGGATGACTTAGTACATGACAGATCCCTCCGGCTGACATGGAGCCTGGGGGCCCTCACGCGCGTCTCCACTGACTCCCCAGCTCCACCCTTGCCAAGAGGTTAGAAGACGAGTTGGGGTCACTCGGACCCTCTTGGGGGGGGAGGGGAGAGGATTTCCCCAAGTGGCTCCAAACCCCAAACTCCCAGTGTGAGTTGCTGCCCATCCTTGTGATCTTGGCTCAGCTGGCGGGCGGCCCCCGAGCCACTGCTTGGTGCCTGGGGTGACCGCTGCTAGGCCAGGCCCAGGGTGGGATGCAGAAGGAGGCAGGGGATGAACTCCGCCTCCCTCCCACGTCCTCCTTCTTCTGAGAAGGGCCAGAATGACTCATAGGTCCCGGGCCCCAGGGCTCGGGGGAGAAGGCTCTCGCCATGGGGAAGCCCACGACTTGCCCCTCCAGATGACCGCATGGGAAGGTGCCTGCTCACCCCGGGGGGAGGCCTTGGAAGGAAGGGCTCCATCCGGAGGCTCAAAGCAACCCTTCCTCCCTGAGGCTCATCCAACACCTTCCTTAGGGAAGAGAGTGAAGCTGCCCTTTCCTTCCTCCCTTCCATGCCCAGGGCACAGGCCCAGAGGTCCGAGCTCTGCTCACAGACACTCCCTTCCATGTTCTGGCTGAGGGCAAGGGTCCGACTCTGCCTCCCCACTGGCAGCCTTCCATGCACTGACCTCCTCTCGCTTCCCTATCCTACTTCCTCTCTATGACTCTCCTCCTCAGCCTCCATTCCAGCCATGTTGGCCTCCTCGGAGGCCCTGAACTTGGCATCTCATCTCTTACCTCTTCTGGGTGAACATGGGCTAGTTCTCGTGTCTGGGCACCCCCTTCCCTGTGTCTGCTTCTCAGAAGGTGCCCCAGCTATCCCGGGGGGCCCGCGGGCTCTTGGGAATCGTGCCGCCATTTCTGAGGTTGGCCCTTTGGATGAGCAGCATTTGGGAAGCGTCCTGAAGACCGCTGTGCTACAGACATCCTCTCGTTGGCTCTCCCAAGAGCCCCTGGTGGCCGCCACCACTCCCATTTTATAGATGAAAAACCGAGACTCCAAGAGAAAAGGAATGTGCCTGGAAACGCTGCCTCTGGGCTCCATGTAGCTGCCCTATTTCTGCCCCATTAGCCTGCTCTGTCATGCCCTCGGGGATGCCGTTTTCTGGGGCAGAGAGGGGCTCCGCCATTCTTCCACGGGCTCTACTCTGTGTGGGCTCGGGACGTTTCTTGACCCTCCGGAAGCCTCCCGCCATCATCGTTTGGAAGACGCTCCAAGCTCAGAGATGGAGGTGGCCTTCTAGGCTCTCACTTAAAAGGGCAGAAGAGGAGGACGGAAGGGTCTGGAATTTTGTCCCCAGCTCCCGAGGGTCAGGGGC